>NW_021820554.1:300000-448870 GCF_901001135.1 Rhinatrema bivittatum | reverse complement strand
AGCATTTATAACTCTCAGGTCTAAGACATATGAGGAATATTAAAAGTCATATTAATCAAAAATACATATATATTAAAAACACACAAGAAGTTGTAATTAAGAGAAAATTTTCATGGTCATTCACTAAAATGTGTTATGTCATTAACAAACGCGTTAACGCCATAATGCATGTGATAATAACAGTAGCGCATGGTGCGAATACAAATTTTTGGAAGGGGTGGGATCAGGGAAGAGTTTTGGCAGGATTTAGGAAAATGAGAGGCAATATCCCACAATTTTAATGCTGGAAATAACTACATATTTTTCCCTGGCATTCGGCGATATGATATGCCCAAAACGGCCATAACACAATTGATTGTATTTTAGCCATGGGGGGGGGGGGGGGGGGGAAGAGAGAGAGAGAGAGAGAGACTTTGGGGTGGCACACATATTAGTCAACTATTTATACCACTGTAGGAGGTTCAACTAGTAACTCGAGATGAGGTTTTGGTGGTGGTCTAGCTTGGGGGGCAGTTTTACATGCACAATCAGAGGTACAAACAGCACAGTATACATCAGGAAGATTTGATGTGATTTGGAGTGAGGAAAGGTACACAAGATGAGATTTGTACACTTTACTCTCGACCTAGTTTGATGCACTCTCTACCTGGCTGCTATCAAGCTAGGGTGAGAGTACATTACACAAATCTCATCTTTGTGTAGCTTTCCTCATTCCAAAACACATCAAATCTTCACTGATGTGTACTGTGCTGTTCGTACCTCTGATTGTGCATGTAAAACTGCTCCCAAACCCTAGCTCACCACCAAAACCTCACCTCGATTTACTAGTTGACCCTCCTACAGTGGTATAAACAATTGACTTATACAAGAGCCTTATAAAAAGTCTCTCTCTCTTTCTTCTCGCTTTCTCTCTCATCAGGACCAGGCCGAAAATGCACTTCTCAGCTTGTAATGTGAAAATAACATGGGTGTGATAAATTTGACACTTGTTGTGGTATCTCAAAAATTTCCCTAACCATGCCCTTTTTTTATCGCGGGCACAATTCATGCAAAATGTATAGCAAAAGGATAAATCTAGGTCTTAATTTGAGTTCATTTATAATATCCATGCCCATTCAGAATAGACTGAACAAGCTTCTTGAATTATGAAATATTATATGTACCTAATATGTCAAGTAGACTTTATTCAGTGCTCTAAAAATGAGAACAGAGTGTCTCTCAGTGTGTGAAAGACCTTCAAAGAATGAGGAAGTTGCTGAATAATAGGAGATAGAGGAATTCTCAAAAAGCATCTGAGTGAAATTTCTTAAGTCTTAACAGTTTAGGAAATGGCTTCTCTGGGCAAGGAGGAGAAGTGACTTTGGCTGAAACCAGGACTAGTTCAGTGAATGCTTTAGGATCAAGTATAATTCCTTTTTCCTTCTGTTTAAAAACTGGATACATGCTATTCAAAAATAATAAATATGCAGCACAGCATGTATACATGCATGTATTTCCCATCTAAAATATTGTCATATTTACTGAGTGTTTTCTACAGACATAAGATTAGAATAAACTGCTTAATAAATCTAAAACTATTTTCTCTAAATTATCATATGCGTTACAGTTTTAAATGTAAAGCAAAAGTAATTGAAGTTCTCCTCAGATGGCAGAATTGTTTAATCATTTTGATAATAATCAGTTTTATTCATTCCATGACCAAAATTTGCTGATTTGTTAGTTTCTACCCCAGCAACACTTCCCTTACAAGAGCACAAACTTATGAGACCTTAGAAGTTAGGCAGGGTCAAGCATGACTATTAGCTGGATGGAGACCTACAGTTTTATAATGTGTATATAACAAGATATCTCACTACAACCTCCAGTAGCAAAATAAAAAAATGTATATAAGATATAGAAAGATATCTTGGAAAAAATATTAAGTAGTGTATGCCTTTATTGTATGTATAATCTAAATGTTTTAACACCTTTGAGTTATGTTATAGCCTTCTTAGATAAGAAAAAAAGTGGATTTGCATATATATTGCAGGCTCATTATACATAAATTATAGGAAAACATGTTTTCTGGCATGAGGAATAAAAAAATCAATTTGGTATGATTCTTGTTTTCATAAAATATTGTAAGGTATCCTGGGTAAGGCACTATATAATGTGTTGATACAATCTTTCATAATAGGCTTTAGTGCAATATCTTTTTTAACAGTCAAAATCTGGCAAAAGTTCTTCCAAAAGTCAAACATCTGTTAGCTTAATGGGGAGAAATCGAGAAAATGAATATTGTGATGAATTATTGTAAAATGAAATAGGCAACTATTTATAAATGCTTCTCTGAGAGGTTTTTTTTATATTAATTTGTCTCATTTTTCATAAAAGTGTATTTTTTGTGAATTGTTTGCAAGGGATAAACATGCATGTGGTTTCACATGTTTTGCCAGTGATGAAAACGTTTCCACCTATCATATGTTCAGTTTTGAACCAATCCAAATGCTTGTAATGGTGATGAGTAGGCGTTTTGTAATTGTCTTCATTATTTGATTTTTTTTTGTTTGTTTGTTGAAATAGGCCCTGTGTGAGCTCCGTGGTTGTTGCTGGAGTCCATATAATGAAATAACTGTACCTTGGTGTTTCTTTTCAAAGTCTCATGGGTATAATGTTGAGGGAGGTCAGAAAGCAACATCTACAGGTAAGCAGATAGATACACATGAAAGACACTGACAGTGATGCCATTCATTGATCAAAGATATATACAATAGCAATTCTAATTTTGATTTTCAAGGCTATGAAGCTCGCTTAATCAGGCTTCCTGTACCTTCTGTGTATGGAAATGACATTAATGAAGTCCATCTTAAAGCGGAACTACAGACAGAAAATCGCTTCCATTTCAAGGTTTGCATTTACTCCATTACTTTGACATAAATTTTACTAGGTAAGGCTGTTCTGATATTAGATGACTTGGTATGACTATGTTGCCTGTTAGGAAAATATTTTTTATTAGATAAAAATATTGTCATAGATATATAAATGTGATACCAGAAAAAGACCGTATGGCCTTGTGACACTGTGAGCAGTGTTAGGTTTGTCAGAGAACAGACTCAGGCTGGACTCTGGCTGTTCTCTTATAAACTTCTTTATTAATGCCGAGAAAACAAAAACAGAAGCAACTCTGCTTTCCTTCACAGTTCACAAAATAAAGGACAACAATATAACTCATAGTTCAGAAGTATTATCCTTCCTTAAATTCCCTTTTCTACCCAGTGGCCATCTTGTTCTCCCTGGGCCTAGATTCTTATCCCTTTCTAAATAGAATGCCCTCAGAGCAGAACTCCCTTCCTGTCTGTGGCTTAAGATAGACCAGGTAAACACCTAGGCCCAGGCTTTTAAAAAAAGGTCTAACATATACTCCTTCATATGCCCCTCCCCCCCCCCCCCCCCCCCCCCCCTCCAGCTTGACCATGTTAGGCCAAGTATCTGCCATAACTCCCAAGAAAATAAATCATCCTTCCTATATTCTTTTTCTACCCTAAACTGGGACTGACCATATCTTTGCTGTGGAGGGCAAGACTGGGGTTCTCTAGGCCTGAGAGTACCTTCCTCTCCTCATCTATATATGACTCTACTCAAGGGAGCTACTTTCAAGTGGGGCATGCTTAAGTTTAGTAAATTACCCTCCCCCACCCTTTTTGGGGAATCAGTAAAGGGTTATTTGAATTCCCCCAGTTCCCTCTGATATATGTCACCATGCCAAGTTAAAACAGTAAAGTCCCTGGCAGTCTTTAAACATTGAGATGTCTCAGATTTTCTTCTTGGGTGCTGCTTTGTGGTCTGCTTGTCTGATTTATGCAGTACTTTTGCTGTCTCCCATGGATAAGCTTCCAAAGGAGATGTTTTTATGCCACTTGGGCTGGCCTAACTGGTCATGAGTAGGCCCCACAGAGTCTCAAACTGGGAATAATGTCTTCCCAGAACAACAGGGTATGTAAGTTCTGAACATATGCCCACTTTTACAAAGGCTTGCCCTGTTGAGATTATTGGTAAGATCTGACTGGTTGGCTACTATTGCTCGTCACTGTGTGTTACGATCCCGGTCACTAGCCTAGTGACCGGGCTCTTACCTGCCTCCGCGGCGCCGCGAACCGCCGGGTTTCTGGCCTCCAGGGCCGCATGGCAGCGGCGTCTCCTCGTGGAGACGCCGTCAGGAACTCCTCCCCCCAGCTCTGGTACGCGCGCGCGCGCGAGGAGCCGCGTTTTGAGGCGTCTGCACCCGGATGTGCAGACACGCCTCTTCTGTCGTCAGCTGATTGAGCAGGGGATTTAAGCCGGGACTTTTGAAGATGCAATTCGCCTTGCAACGAGGTTTCTCTTCGGAGTGCTAGTTGCCATCGTTTATCTGCCTGGTTCCTGACTCTGGTATCGTTTATCTGCCTGGTTCCTGATCTCTGCCTGCCTGACTCCAGTATCGTCTGCCTGCCTGGTTCCTGACTTCTGCCTGCCTGACTCTGCTGTCCGCCTGCTTAGACCCCGGTTCGTATCGCTTCCTTGGATTCGTCTGTTATCTCCTAAGACCCAGCGGTCCGGGTCCCTACGGGCTCCTCCTGGGGGGATCTCGGGCTTCCAGGGCGAAGACTCCTAAGCCCTAGCAACCCGGGCCTCTACAGCTCCTCTGGAGGGGTCACGGGTTTCCAGGTGAAGATTCATCGTTTCATCTAGTCTGCCTCCCGTCCGTCTCTCTGCGGCGGTCGGCCCAAGGATCCACTTCCGGATTGGTCAATCACAACAACTGTGTATGTAGATGAGTGTTGCTTTCGTCCTGTAATTGTTATACCTATTCTGGGCTATATCTTTATGCAAGAGAGTCTTTCTGCATCTTAAATCCACCAGGGCTTGGTTGGAGCCCGATTCAGCTCACAAAATCAGAAATTTCCCCACGCAGACCATCCATCAAATTACAGCTTTCCATCTAAGCAAAAATACATGCCCACTCATGTTCACACTCTTCGTTCTAAAGTTGGAGATGCTCTTTATATTCCACAATGGGAGCATGCCTGAGGGACTTGATCCACTTTGATTTCAATAGTTTTTACAAAAGGTCCGTCATATTTGTCATAGGGGCAACACGTTTCCTCATGTCCATTCCAGGCACAAAGTGAGCAAAAGGAAAAAGTGTCTGGACTGTTACTACTCAGGTGGACAGAATCTGAGACTTCTTTTCTTCTCCAATTCCATGGTCATCCCTGCTTTGAATGTCCTCCCTTGTCAGTATATACTTTAGCCTTTAGTGCTAGCTGTGTTACCAGGTTGACATCAATGGCTTCACTTTTTTGGTATTCACATTTTCTAGCCAAAATATATCTCCTTCCACAATTGAAACAAGTTGGGGAGCCTAGGGGCTGTGACTTGAGAATGGAACCAGAGCTATACTGATCAGAGGACCATTGCTGTGGCCCTGCATTCTCACTGCCATGCCAGGGAGCCTGGGTGGGTTGTCTTTCCAGCTTCTACACTAATTCTGACATCAACTGAGCCTGATGGAAGGCATTCACTAGTTCCACTATTTCCTCCAGGATGAACCCTGGGTGCAGACACATCCAATTCCACATGGGCAGGTCCAGCCCATCCAGGAGAATGTGTCTGGTTACTTCAAGGTTTGTCTTCATCTCTGGTTATAGCCATTTCCATCCAGCATCTTTTAGCCAATGGAAAAGCTTTGTAGATTTTATCCATGCTATAAGGTGCTTTCCCAGAATTGTTGATGGTACATTTCCATTGTGTACCCTACTCTTTCCAGGATAGCAGTTTATACGTCAGAGAAGGTGGCTCTCTCCAACTTGAAAGGAAGCTTGGTTTTTGCCAGTAAGCAGATTTGCCATGTTGCTGGTCCAGTTAGCTTCTGGCCAATCAGTTATGTGAACAATTTCTTCAAAGTTCTTTTAGAAAACATATGAGTCTTCCCTTCATTTCATTTAAACAACACTGAAGGTACTGGGGTTTTTGTGTTGTGGCAGCTTGCATTGCATGTACCATCTGGGTCAGTGCTCCCTGCTGCTGATTCAACACTCCCCTCTGGTGGCTATACTGTTTGTGTGGGGTTTTAATCCATTTCCAGAGCTTCTGCTGCCCTTCCGCAAGGGGCTTTAGTAATCAGTCTATGTTAGTTAATTGGCTTTAGTTGCACAAAAGCTTTTTTTTTGCAGGACTCTGCTCTGTCAAGAAGTAAATACATAACAAAACTTTTCCTCAATGAGAAACCAATACACAAAAACAAACCCTGCCTGTATGGCTCTGACTTACTATATAATCCCTTCTCTCCAGATGGGAGCTATCATCCTTAGCCTGTTGTGCAGCAAAGTCCCAGGAAAAAACCCCAAAAATCCTTCTTTTCTTTCTCTTTTTGGTGTGGTTTCTCTGCCTGTACCAAACTTAGGAATCCTGTAAAGGCCAATCAAAAAATAAACAGGTGGATTTGCATGTAACTCTCAATTAACATACATATATATTTTCCTGATGAGAGTGCTCTATACCCACTATATAATGTCTAAATACTCTCAAAATAATAATTATTATTTACAAAAAAATATATATTCAATATTTATTGACACAATGTATATGATACAAACTAAGTGGCACTAATACATAAAGTATATAATCTTATGAAACATTATTCATTGTTACAAAAAATCACATACACAACTTCTCAAATAACATACATT
The DNA here is from genome assembly GCF_901001135.1 of Rhinatrema bivittatum. NCBI lineage: Eukaryota > Metazoa > Chordata > Amphibia > Gymnophiona > Rhinatrematidae > Rhinatrema > Rhinatrema bivittatum. Next base: position 442,163 of record NW_021820554.1, on the reverse strand, counting down.
GTGCACATCCATTCACATATATATAATGGTAAAACAATGATCCCCAAAACATCAACCTCTCATACAAACACAATATTTAGTATAATGTGTTCTTATATATCTGTCATGGACTGTTTCCCTATCCTCAAAATCAAACCACTCTTCTCTTTCACCTTCTGATATTTATCCATATAAGTCATATTATTTGAAGGCAGATTTTGCCATTATTTTCCAACTTCTTCTAAACCTTTCCCAACAAAGGCCCCTTGTTTCATCCAAAACTGGGATTAATCAGGTTCATTCATTATATTGTAAGCCCTGTGGGGATAGAGAAATACCTATAGTACCTGAATGTAATCTACTTTGATGTACACTTTGAAGTGCCTAAAAGCAGAATATAAAAATCTAAATAAAAAAAAATAAAAAATAAAAAATATTAACCACTATCTCTCAATTAGGTACAGTAAGGTCAAAACACCAAAATGTTAGTTTATTTCTACCTCAAATTCCAATGATTCACAAATTCAATAACCACTAACGTTCACAATATCGCAGAGTGACGCTATCCCAGCTGAAAACGAAATCTTTCAAGGATCACCTGACTACGGTTTGTTTTGGGTGAAACAAAGGGCTCTTGTTGGGAAACGTTTGGAAGAAGTTGGAAAATAATGGCAAGATCTGCTTTCAAATGATACGACTTACATGGATAAATATTAGAAGTTGAAAGAGAAGAGTGGTTTGATTTTGAGGTTGGCAACAATATGTGTGCGAGATCTTAGGTTTGCCCGAGAACAGACTCAGACTGGACTCTGGCTATTCTCTCAGACTTATTTATTAATGACAAGGAAATAAAACAGAAGCAGTTCTGCTTACCTATGCAGCTCACAAAATAAAGGACAGCAATGATACTCAAAGATCAGCAGTATTAGCCTTCTCTAGGCTTCCTTTTCTTCTCTGGGGTCCCCTTGGTCTCCCAGGGCCTAGATTCTTATCTCCTAAGAAGAATGCTCTCAAAGTAGTATTCTCTTCCTGTAAATAATAGTTTACAATAATAAACTTTTTTTTGTAAATAATAGTAAATTATTTACTATTTTTTATTTTTATTATTTTTATTTTATTATTATTATTATATTATTATTTATTATTATTTTATTATTTTTATTATTATTATTATTATTATTTATTATATTATATTATTATTTATTTTTTATTTTTTATTTACTATAGTTTGTAAATATAGTAAATAATAGTCTCTTTAATAGTTTTCCTGTATACTTGTGTTAATGTATTCTGCCTTGAGGCGACTGTTTTAATGTATTTCCGCCCTGGAGGCGACTGTTCAGTTCCTTGTAAACCGGTGCGATATGTATTCTTTACAGGAACATCGGTATATAAAAATTAAAAATAAAATAAATAAATAAATAGCTTAAGATAGAGCAGGCTGAATTCCTGGTCTCATAGTTTTAAGGAGGGTCTAATAAACATTCCTTCACAGGCCTATCAAGTCTGCCCAGGATATACATAGAAATCATTAAGATGAGAAGTCATGACCAACCTGGCTTTACACCCCTGTTGCTTACCAAGGAATAGTAGCACAATACCAGATCAATAAACACCAAGACATTTAATTCAGTGGAATAAATAAAGACCAAAGTTTTATCAATGACCTAGTGAACTAAGCCTATATTCCTATGCCTTTCCTAAATACACTTATCTCCCAGATCCATCCTCCATCAGAACTTAAAAGTGGAGAATCTAAGCAGGGCTATTTAAGGTCATTTGCTGTTCATGATCCCATGACCAGCTATGCATGGCCTCAATCTTCTTATGGAGTAGGTCCATCATTGGACATCAACAGATAAACTTCCACTTTCAAAGCAAGGCTTCCAGATCACAAACATAGACCACTACTGACAGGAGTCAATCGGGCTGCCACTACACTGGGACCAAGTGATTCCATCATTGTGTCTATGACATCTTGATCAGTGAATCCAGTAACTTTCAGAGACCCCCTCTTGCAAACCATACAGGCCCATCTTCCTTCTAACCCTTTTTTGGACTTGAATATCCTTGCTACAGGACTCCATTAATGGGCTTGTCTGGGGCCATTCCATTAACAAAATACAGAAGTCACAAATGAAACCATGTGCCCTATAAATTGCCAGTTCAGCACCAGAGCTGTACAAGTGACACTGAAAATAAGTCCTAACATGTCAGACAGGTGGGTACCATCTGGCCTATGCAAACTTGCACATTGGTAGACATAGAGACATTCTTGACATAGTATAAAAATGACAAAACAATTTGATTACCTGACTATTGACCTTGGCCACACCCCATCTCTGTAACCATAAATTGGCTTAACCAGAAATAATGGGCAATTTCTCACCAACAGATGTGAGTTCCTAGAACTCCCTCCCGCCCCTCCTTAGAAATGAACCTTCTACTCAAATCTTCAAGAAACACCTCAAAACCTGGCTCTTCCTAAAAGCCTTCCTGCCAGAAACATAGCCCCCTTGCCCAGGCCCCCTCCACTGCTCTGAAATGAATCTTCCCCAGTCCATCGTCATCCACCCTGTGGTTCCCCTTGTAAAATAACTGTACATATCTAATCCTCTATGCTACCACATCCCGCCCTCTATCTTCTCCATGTCACATGTTAAATTTTATTTCTCAAAGTTACTATGTCAATTAACCTTCTAAATTACTATGTAAATCTTTCTTTCTAAATTATTATTTAAGTTACAATGTTACAATGTAAAATAAGCAGCTTCTGCCTTATTTATGTTCAGTTACATGTAAACCGATGTGATATTTTGATCGAATGTCGGTATATAAAAACAAACAAACAAACAATAAATAAATAAATATGCAAAGTCAGTCCTGATGGTGTGCAATGGTTGCACCAAAGCATATAACCAGTCTTTAAGCAAAAAAACTCCCATGCTGAATGACCTACTCCTTGACAAAAATCCGGACATCTGTGCCATCACAGAAACGTGGTTTAAGGAAACTGACACCGTCCTGCTAAATCAACTCCCCGCCAACTCATACAATATTTTCTCCATCCCAAGCCCCAAAAGAAAAGGAGGAGGAATCCTACTAATCGTGAAAAATGAACTAAATATAATTCACCAAGCTGTCTCCTCCCCACCTAAACTTGAAATTGGCCTCTTTAAATCCCCATCTTTGCAAATCTGTTTAATCTACGCCCCCCCCCCCCCAGGAACCCTAGATAATAACCCATCCTCCCTCATTGAATACATTGCCAAAAACATATCCATAGACATCCCAGCAATCAATCTAGGTGATCTAAATCTACATGTGGATAGCACGCCTCAAACTCCCTCATGCAACATCATAATTGAATCTTTGAATGCGCTAGGCTTTAAGCAGAACATCAACGTCCCAACACACAAAGTAGGTCATACCCTTGACCTCATTTTCACCAACTCACAGATACAGGCGGCCACTCCAACTTGCATACCCATCCCTTGGTCTGACCACTACCTTATAAGAACCTTCTGTACCATTATGAAGCCCCATAGCAACCCTAACTTTAACAATACCATACACTTCAGGAAAGCATGCAAAAGAGACGACCTCATCTTGGCCCTTTCTAACACTCTAGCAACCTAGATCTATCAAATGCAGATGCTGCTCTAACATCATGGCACAACATTACTGATACGGTGGCCAACAAGATCTGCCCTATGCGATCAAGACAAATAAATATTCAACATAATAAAAAAAAAAACCCTGGTACACACAAGAACTAAAAGACATGAAACACACCCTCAGAAAAGTAGAAAAGACCTGGCTAAAAGACCCCACACCCACACTCCTAGCCCATTTCAAATCCACTTTACACTGCTACAGAGAAAGGTTAAATACCGTCAAAAGGGATTACTACTCCACCAAAATTCACCAATTTCAATTCAACCCACATGCCCTATATGACTACGTTGCCTCGCTAACTAAATCATCAACCTCAATTATCCCAGATGAAGTAGCCAAATCAAAATGTGAAGAACTAGCAATATTCTTCCAAAACAAAATCAACAAATTGCTTACACGTTTCCCCACCTCCCCCTCACCAAATCTAACCTTGCAAAAAGACCTCCCAATTTCTCTAAAAAAAACCCACTAAAGTCCTGAACTCCTTAGAACATACCACCTCTTTGGAATCAAATCTATACTCAAGAAAGCCAGACTTTCCTCTCATCCTTCAGACACAATCCCTATGAAACATCTCCTCTCCATCCCTAACATTAAAGCCCAACCCATAGCCAATATTATAAATGCTTCTACCACCACAGGCACAGTACCCTCCCCCCTCAAACAAGCAATAGTCAAGCCAATACTAAAAAAAAAACCTAAGCTTGACCCCAATGACCTCTCTAACTACTTCCCCATCTCAAATCTCCCGTTCATTGCAAAAATTAATGAAAAAATGATTAACAAACAGCTCACTGAATACCTGGATGACCATAGTCTCCGCTCTCCCTCTCAATACGGATTTCGGAAATTCTATAGTACAGAAACCCTCCTCCTTTCCTTGTCAGACCAACTCATTGAAAGGAATAGATAAAGGACAAGCATATATCCTAGCCTTTTTAGACATATCCTCAGCCTTTGATACTGTCAGCAACAATATCCTCCTCCAGCGACTGAAAGAAATTGGAATAACAGGCACTGCACACAATTGGTTCAAATCATATCTCAGCAATCGAAACTTCAAACTCAAAATTGGAAACCATGAGTCCAAGGCAATACCTCTAGAACAAGGAGTCCCTCAAGGTTCCTCACTGTCCTCCACCATCTTTAACTTTACATCCTTCTGCTCTGTCACCTTCTATCCAATCTGAATCTTCCTCACTATATTTATGCAGACATACAGATTCTTATACCAATTTCTGACACCCTACCCAAAGCCATGAAAATCTGGGAATCCACATTACTTGCAATCAACAAGCTCTTATTTAACATTCACCTTGCCCTTAATACGGCAAAAACTGAAATTATGCTTATCTCTCCACAAAACCACCCTAATACACTTCCTCTGCCACACACCCTATCTCCACCTATAGCACACCCTATCTCTACCTATAGCATTCTAGGTGTCACTCTAGACAACCAATTCAACCTCAAAAAATTCATTAACTCTACATTGAAAGAGTGTTTCTTCAAAATTCACACTCTAAAGAAATTAAAACCACTGCTCCAACTATCTGACTTTCGCACAGTTCTACAAGCTACAATATCTTCCAAAATTGATTACTGTAACTCTCTCCTCCTAGGCTTACCCAAAAATGCCATACACCCCCTCCAAATTCTTCAAAACACAACTGCCCGGATTCTCACTAACACACGCAGAAATGAACACATCTCTCCCATACTAAAGGAACTACACTGTCTCCCTATTGCATACCGAATCCCATATAAGACCCTCTCCATCATACATAAAGCTGTTCACAATCCTGAAATGAAATGGTTTAACGATTCTTTATCTTTACATGACTCATCCAAACCTACTAGAAACCAATACCTTGCCACTATATGTACGCCATCCCCCAAACCCAACAACTTGGCATCCACAAGAGCACATGCGCTTTCCACAGCCGGCCCAGCTCTATGGAACACAATGCCAGATGACCTACGCCAGGAGGACTGTCAAAAAACGTTCAAACAAAATCTAAAAACGTGGTTGTTCACTCAAGCTTACTCCTAATCCTACCCTTCCCTATCACACAATCACTCATGTACTGCCTCTATCCCCTTAATATATATATACTTGAGTCAATTATCAACATTGTTTATGAAAATTTGTAATGATTTAATGATGTGTAAATAACCCGTGTATATAATTACTTGCCTCTATTTACCCTCATATGTACCCATATACTCATATATACATATACATATCTTCATACTTTTGTTTACTATTTTGTTATGAATACGTTCTCTTGTTACATGTCAAGCACGCTATAAGCGTAGTTATTGTTCTCTGGAAACCGATGTGATATCTCTATTGAATGTCAGTATATTAAATAAATAAATAAATAAATAAATAAATATAACTAGTACATCGGAGTGGGCCAATCTGGCCAGCCACCAGAAAAGGAAATGGATGAGCTAGGCCCATCGTTTGGCCTTACTGGTGATCCACTGAATCTGAATGTTCCTGGCTACCTTACCCAAATAAGCACTGAACTTGCAGGATTAGGCAAATAATTGGCCTGCGTGCCATAGTGTATTTTTGTTGGTCCTGATCTAGAAGATTGAAAGAAAAAGGAGGGGAGGGGGTGGGATGTAGGCAGACACACTGCTGGGGGATGCCAACATCCTGCTCATCATAAGATGCGTAGACTGCCAAGTATCAGTTACCAATAAAATACAGGCATGGGCCAGCATACCAGAGGAGTTTATGCTTAAGGACACTCCAATTCTGAACAATTTTATTCCACACAATACACTTTAGAACCCAACTGCTTCCAAGGACTGTTTAAAATGTGTTCTTTAGCCTGCGACGGTCGCCCGTATGACATAGTGAGGGCAAAGGTAGCGCCGGTGCCATTTTGAAGATTGGCAATACGGCCCGCGTGCAGGAGGTTGCTCCCGGACCCCCGCTGGCCTTTTGGCAAGTCTTGTGGGGGTCAGGAGGCCCCCCCAAGCTGGCCAAAAGTCCCTGGGGGTCCAGCGGGGGTCCGGGGGCGATCTCCTGCACGCGTGACGTCGGGAACCAGGAACCAAAATGGCGCCGGCGCTACCTTTGCCCTGTCACATGATAAGGGCAAAGGGCCACTGGCGCCATTTCTCTCAACGCAGTCGTGACCAGAGAGAGGGAGATCGCATCGGGCCCCCCCCCCCAGTGGACCCCAGGTAATTTAAAACATTTTGGGGGGGTTCGGGAATGTGGGGGATTTGTTTTAAAGGTTCGGGGTGGGTTTTAGGGTTTTTTTGGTGTGCCAGTTTTCCGGCGCCCTATTTAACGATACAATACAAATGCCCCTGACGATAAATCGGGGGCATTTGTATTGTATCGTGCACTAACGATTTTGGACGATTTTAATTTAATCATTCAAAAACGATTCACATCCCTACTACTCCATACTAATGAGGGCATTTCTCACATGGTCATATCCCAGATGTAAACTCTCCAAGTGTAGGGGTGACAGATCTTCATGGTATGTCCTATGCTGCTGGGCTTCAAACACCATGGGTGTATTAGATCTAAGGACTCTACTGTATCCATTCCTTGCACCAGCTTCCTGAATACACACAGACCCCCCTCTTTAGTTTCTTTTGTCTTCAGGTGCTTAGAAAGATCAGTAAGAATTAATTATGCTAAAAGTTGCTCAAGGAAAATAAATGCATATGCAAATATATTATTTTCTAAAATGTATTGCTTTCATAAATTTATGTTAATTTGAAATTTAATTTAAAAAGTTATGCAAACTTTTTTCATTTTTTATATTGTGCTTAAAATAGACATTTTAAACAAATTTCACATAAAATCTAAATTCTATTATGATGATTATTGAACCAATAATGTGCTGGATGAGACTGCTGAGGCTTTCAGACGCTTTTGGTTACACAGAGAGAAAGAGAGATCTTTATCCAGCATAATTAGCTGGCTATACTTATCTGGCTAACTTTAGCTGAAATACTCAGTGATGCGGGAGTGCTGCTGAACAAACCCAATTATGTAAAAGTTAGTTGTGGTATGACAATCCTAGAATTGGCCAGCTACATTGCTAATTAGCACTGAAAATCTGTGTTATCTGGTTAACTTAGACAGATAAGGAAGCTCCGCATCAGAACACCTCCAGACGTCCTCAGACTTATCCAGATGGCCTTTCAGTTGGATAGAAAGATAGCTCGATTGGTAAATGGCTCACTGTCTGGGATGTTCGATTGGGTCAGGGCACAAGATAGGGTTGCCCCTTACCTCCACTATTATTCATCTTATATTTAGAGCCATTGACAATTATTCTGTGACAGCTGGAAATTTTTAAAGGTCTCTTTATATGCTGCCCTTTCTGGGAAATCGCAAAGCCTGACTCTGTCATGGGAGTAATTATATGTTTGGAGCTTTCTCTGGCTTAAAAGTTAATTACAGAAAATCTCAGATATTCCTATTGAACATCTCATTGAAGGAAGGATGGGGAGCACCCTTACTATTCTCTTGGGTAGATGCAGCTTTAAAGTATCTTGGCATTCAGTCGACATGCTCCGTGACTACTTTATGCAAACTAAAGTTTGGAAAAGGGCTAAAGCAGAGCTTCCCAAACCTGTCCTGGAGACCCCACAGCCAGTCGGGTTTTTGGGATATCCACAATGAATATGCATGAGTTAAACTTGCAAATACTAAGGGTCTGATTTTAAAAAGCATTTACATGCGTAAATCTAGGTTTTACGCATGTAAATGCACTTTACTCGAGTAAGTGGGCTTTTGAAAATTGCTACAATATATGCCATTGAATCGTCCATAGGATTTATTCGCATAAGTGCATTTTACGTGAGTAAATGGCTTTTGAAAATTGCTACAATAGTAGTTACATTTATGCGCGTAACTCCTTTGAAAATTACCCCCTTTGTCTTCATGATATGCAAATTTATCTCATGCATATTCATTGTGGAAATCCTGAAAACCCGACTGGCTGTGGGGTCCCCAGTACATGTTTGAGAAGCCCCAGGCTAGAGAATGTAGAAAATCTGTTGAGATGGCAGAACCTCCCCTTATCGCTGATGGGCTGATATGCTCTAGGTAGTACTGCCTAAACTATTATATCCTATTCATATCTTACCAACCTGGATCAAACAGATGTTCTTAAATTTCAATCCTTGATCTTTTCTTTTGTGTGGAATGGCAAACGAGCAAGAATTAGCTTTAAAACACTGAGAATGGAAAAAGCGAAGGCAGCTTAGCATTACCAGAATTAAGAATATACGTTTCTTCACTCCTCCACTTTACCCAAGAATGGGTTTCTCTTGGCAATAAATATGATCCGGAAGACTTAATGAAAGCTATTTTTTTCCAATACAATCCCATTAATTTCTTAAATATGCCTAAAGGAATTGCAAGTAGACTGCAATATAACACTTTTTGGCATCTGGCCTTGAAAAGAGCTTGGCAGTGGAGGTGAAAGATATTGGGTAAAGATCCACCTATGTCCCCACTTTCCAGTGGATCTTAGCTCTTCCATTGTTTCAGATCAGAGCAGTTGGGGACTAAATATCAAATGATAATTATTTGAGTCCAATAGTAAAATCATATTATCATTCCAAATTCTTCCGGAAGAATGGTCCTGCTTCAATAATTATTGTTTGCCAATCTGCAGGCAAGTCATTATTGTCTGAGCCAGGGCAGAAACCAGATAGAACACCTTGCATTTTCAGAGAGGAGAAGAAACACTTTTCAACACTATTCCAAATTTAACAGGGTTGCTATTTGGGTGATGACTTTAAAACTAGGTTGAAAATGCCTCATTTGAATTTCCCAGCTAGAACAACATGCAATGATTTGGGTATACTGATGGAAGAAATGGATATTTCCCAAGCCTTTGTGCAAGTTTATAAACACGTTAGTGGCTAATATGTGAGAAATTCAATTTAAAATCATTCATTGGAATTATGTGACTAGAGAGGCTGCGCTCAAAATGAAGGTTTGGGATAATAATGTATGTCTGAAGTGTAAAGTGCATAGTGGCACTTTCTGTCACAAATTACAATTCTCTTGGAGACAAGTGCGTATTTTTCTAGAAAGAGTGTTGGATTGTGCAATTGACTGGTCGGGCAAACGTCTCTAAATATACATCTGTATGACAAGACTATGACATTGCAGCATGTAGGGCAAAGTTTCTAGCAGCTGAAAAGACTATTCTTAGGTCCTGGAAGCGGGTGCATGTACCTGTATTTAACACACGGACTGGGTCAATGCAGTTTGAACTTCAAAGGAAAAAAGACATTTCTAATCCATGTCATAAGGGAAAATTAAAAGGTTCTTTCCAATTGTGGTTTAAGGTAAAACATTGCAAAAAGAACATTTGCTAAGTTGTGGAGGCTAATAAGTTTGCTATTGTACTTCTACTGGGTACTGGTGAAAAAACTATGAGATAAACTATGCAGGTGAGAGTAGTGAATGTGAATGTTTGGGAACAAATGACTGTATAGCTGGGGTGATATGTTTTGAAAACTTATGTTTGAGAATATACAATCTGACTTCTCTTTGTCTTGTATCTACCTGATTTAGTTATGTGTTTTTCCATTAAAAATGTTTTGTATATGACTCAAATAAACAAATAATAATAATAATAATAATAATAATAAAGCACCAAAAGTCCAGGGTGGTCAGATCAGTATATTTTTAAATCCATGGTTTGTCTGGCTAACTCCAGAGCTAAGCTGAAGAAATAGCTTTCAATATTGTTCCCATAAAGATTCTTGATGACAAATTAGTTGCACATCACTGGTCAACACCCTAATGATTTTATTTTGTTTATGTGTAGATTACTGATCCTAACAACAAAAGATTTGAAGTTCCACATGAGACTATAAAGCCTTTCAATGGGCCAGCAGCTACCAATACAAACTACAAATATGAACTTAATGAAAATCCATTTGGCATCAAAGTGATCAGAAAGTCAAATTCTAAAGTTCTGTAAGTAATTTTGTTAAGTAATTTTGCAAAGAGAAGCAATAAGAGAAAAATGGTCAATGTAGACCATCTGGTCAAGGATGTTTTTGCATGAAACTTGATGAATGTATCTACTCGACTATTTTCATCCTTCCTCATCTTCTAGATCAATACAACAGCATTGCTACTTTGGAACATTCAAGGAAATGGGATGCTTAATGAACATTATCAACATTGTACTCACTGAGCCAGAGTATCAGTCCAGGAGAGGTCAGCCAAAGCAGGGTTCAATACCAGAATCAGTCCGGGCGTAGTCGAGGAAAGCAAGGGTCGGTTCCAGGTGGCAGGCAAGAGAATGGTCAGACAGGCAGTGGTTAGTTTCAGGCAGCAGGCAAGAGAATGGTCAGGCAGGCAGTGGTCAGTTCCAGGCAGCAGGCAAGAGAATGGTCAGGCAGGCAAAGGTCAGTACCAAAGGTCGGTCCAGAGAGGTACTACCTGAGAAGGATACAGGAACAAATGGCGACACTGGGAATGGAAGACATAGGAACACGGAGACACTAGAACAGGAGACACTGGAAGAGGAGAACACTTGGAACACAAAGGCAAACTAGCACACCAACGGTGTTGACCCAGTTGCCAAGGCGAGGTCCTGGGGAAAGAGCCTCACCTTAAATAGTACTTCTATGTGACATCATCGGGAGGCGCCCCTGCAGGTTTTCCCGCCTTGTGCCCTTTAAAGGGCCGCATGTCGGCCGCACGCACGCCTAGGGGTGTGGCCGAGGACACCGACGACACGGAGCCCCGACGGGAGCTCCACCGTGAGGCCTGCGAGGAGGATGGTGAGCGGAGAGCCTGAGGACTCCGTGAACTGACTGCTGCAGGAAGGGAGGGGTGCCCAGAGCTGGTCGGAGGAAGCGCGAGGTGAGCAGGCCCGGCCACGGTGCCAACATGGCCGGGATGTGCAACATCAAGCAGTGCTACTTGAGCTAATATTTGCAACAATAAATATACTTTTAAGGGCACAGAAGTCAATGAATTAGAGATGTGAAAATTTTTACATGAAAAGTGAAATATATGAAAAGTAGAGTTTTGTTTTTATGAATAATTTGCAAAACACCATTTTCACTTATGTTTCACCCCAGTCTCTTAGAACTATAGTATAAATGGCCTATTGGTTTTGCATTATTTTTCAAAAACATTCATGATTATCAATTTTGTAATCTTTTGTGAGAATTAATCTCTTTCTGCAAGATTTTGATAACCATGTTAATGGTTTGGCATTAATACTTATATCTAGGGGAAAGTCTTTGATAAAAATTCAAACACAATGGATTATAATTAAAGAGCTGTATCACATTTATTTATTTAGTTAGACATTTTATAAACCGTTGTTCAATATAATGATCACAACGGTTTACAAATGCATGCAAAAGAGATCATGGCCAAGCCACTGAATATCTCCAGCTCATCCTAAAGTTAGCCAGACATGATTAACCTGCTAAGGGACAACTAGACTTGGCTGGATAACTTGTCCAGCCTACTCTGAATATCAGTTAACTTGTTTGGCTAATTCAGCTCTCCCCAATTATGCTCCCGGAATGCCCTTGATTTATCCGGCCAAATTTTAGCTGGATGAAAAGTTATCCAGCTAGAATTTAGTCAGATAAGTGCCCAAATATTCACATAGCCAAATAACTTCAGAGTTGTCTAGCTAAATGCTTCTGAATATGGACTTCTATATATTATATATTTGTAAAATTATTTGTATAAATAGCAATGACTCTTAGGATGTCACTTTGCATATAATTATATATATATATATATATTTATGTAAAAATGTACATCATACAACATTATGGACTTTTTGAGGTACTCTTGAGAACTTTATATCCCACCTAGTATATTTGTTTCGCAATAGGAGTGATATAAATAGTATTAAATAAATAAATAATACAATGAGTTCTGACTTCTTTTTTTTCTGTTTAATCAGGTTTGACACTACTATTGGGCCACTTCAATATGCTGATCAGTATTTGCAACTCTCAATTAAACTACCCAGTGCCAATATCTATGGCTTGGGGGAGCATGTCCACAGGCAGTTCAAACATGATGTGAACTGGAAAACATGGCCCATTTTTACAAGGGATTGGTTTCCCAATGGTGTAAGTATTATTTCATGCAAGCTTCCTTCCAAATGATGAAAATCAAATTAGATGAAATATCTGTTAGTCTTGAAATCAAATGTGTCAATTAGGGATTGATTTATTAAGTAACTTGATTTGATTTTAATTTACATTGTATATTTCAGGCACTTTAAAGCAGGTTACATTCAGGTACTGTAGATATGTCTCTGTCCCCAGAGGGCTCATAATCTAAGAGGGTCATTTTATCAAAACACGTTAGGGCCCTAACTCCCATGATAACTACCGCATCACAAATTCCATATGCAAATTTTTTATTTGTGTTCAAGTGGGAGGGGTTTGGGCAGAGTAAATGGAAATGAGGGTCAGTTAGCATGGTGTGCGATAAAGTAACGCAGATAATAACTACACCATTTTCTTGTGTGATGTGCCTGCGTTAGCATGTGAAAACATTGTTATCATGAATTGCGGTTCGGAAGGGGGGAGAGAGAGAGACAGAGAGAGAAAGACTTTGTGGAGGCTTATCTATATCCGAACTTTTTATACCACTGTAATAGGGGGCATTATGAACTCAGGGTGAGGTTCAGGGGGTTAAGTTGAGTTTGGGGGCAGTTTTACATGCACAGTCATATGAACGAACAGCACAGTTACCATCAGTAAAGATTTAATGTGATTTGGAGTGATGAAAGGTGAAAGAAGAGTAGATTTGTGCTATGTTCTCTCTACTTTGCTTGATGCACTCTCTACCTAGCTGCAATCATGCTAGGTAGAGAGTGCAGCTAAAATTTGGCCGGAGAACTCAGGGCTTTCCCAGGGCGTAACTAGGAGGAGCTGAATTTGCCGGGTAAGTTATATTCAGAGTTAGCCTGGTAACTTATTGGGCTAACTCTGGTCAGCCTGTACACCTGCCCTAAAGTGAGCTGGATAGACTTACCCTGCTATGCATGCTGCTAAGTTTATGGGCTAAGATAGCTAGATAAATTTATCCACAATGTCACAAGTCACGGACTCAAACCAAGGACTTCAAAATATTCAGCCATTAATCATGCCATCTATACATAGCATTTAATTTATTTATATACCGTTTAATCGTTTATTCTTTCCTATCTCTTCCTTCTTATCTAAGTTCTGCTACCCTTGTTATTTGTAACTGCTCCTTCGATCACCACAGTTCTAGTTGATGTATTTAATGCACTCCCGTTTCATGTAAACCAGCAAGATATGTGCTCATGATTGCCGGTATATAAAAACCTTAAATAAATAAAATAAATTAATAAATCCAGCTAAACTAGCTGAGCCACACAGTGGCTGAATATGAACCTCACAATATTCAAAATGCATATTATTAATTGCAAAGTCAGTTGCCTTATTGCCACAGTTATAATGTAAATACATAATAGGAGAAAAAAAACACTCTTTGGCAAATAGTGCTACATACTTGCTAGAATATAATATAGAAGAAAAGACAGCCTTCTAATGTTTCCCAGGAGTCTAATACAAAATGATTGTTTTCTTGTTTGAAACATTCCCATACATATTTCTGAGCATAAAATGTTACACTGAATAACCTTTATATTCATGCCTAAAATCCATGTGCATAATAGCATCCTCTGAATATGTTCTTTTGACTTCACTTGTCTATGTTAATACACTACTTTCTGTCACTGACAAGAAATGTTAGAATATATAATGTACAGTACAATGCTGTGTCTTTCAGAGTTGGGTGCAGAGTTCCCTGTGATTGCATTGCAACTTCTCTAACTGATTTTGGCTGTCACTCGGTTTTTCACTCTCCCTAATTTGGGCAAAAAGTGCCTAAACAAGATCTACCATCTGTTTCTAGATATCCATTAAGAACCAAACACAAATAAAATACACTCCATTTTTCTAACTATAATGAGCAAGATGTTCTATGAATTGCCCCTTTGTCCATGCTTCTGTGATCAAATCTTCAAAACCTCTCTCTTTTTTAAAACTGTTCCAGTGACTCAGGGATAAGTGCGCAAAGAGTTTTAACCATTTAACATTGATAGGAGAATAAGTCGGCCCATTTGGAAATGGAGCTGGGCTGAGTGCCTAAATGTAGGGGTATAGCTTCATGAGGTGTTTAAATTTAGGTAGCAAAAAGTGAGTGAGCCTGGGGGAGGAGGGAGGGGGGGGTTAGTTAGCTTAAAGCAAGTTAGGCATTTAAGAGATCAACATGCACAGGGTTTCTTTCTCTGAATTTGGGACTTAGCAAACAAACACGGAGGTTTAAAATTCCCACTCCTCACAACAGATACATTTTAATCTGGGTAAGTGATTACCTGACTAAAACATATCTTTAGAAGAAGTAGTTTTCTGGGAACAGAGCTTCATTTTAATTAGGCAGTGTTCATATTACTTAGCCAGATAAGTCTGCTTAGACTGGAAAGGAGCCCTAACGTTATCTAGGTAAACTTGTTAATTTTAGCCACATATACTCAGTGGGAAACTTACCTGCTGAATATCCCAGCTACAGCATAAGAACATAAGAAATGCTATACTGGGTCAGACCACAGGTCCATCAAGCTTAGCATCCTCTCTCTGACAGTGGCCAATCTAGGTCACAAGTCCTCAGTAGGATCCCAAAGAATAGGTCCAGTATTTATTTTCTACATTTACTTGGCTAATAGGGATTTACTTACTTTTCCTCCAGAAACATGTCTAAATCCTTTCTAAACTCAGTTATGCTGTTTTCACCACGTCCTCTGGAACCAAATTCCATACTTTAATTGTGTGCTGAGTGAAAAAAAAATACTTTCTTTGATTTGTTTTAAATATGTAACCTTTTAGCTTCTGGGAGTGTTTCCTAGTTCTAATTCTATTAGAAGGAGTAAATAACTGTTCCAGTCAATGATTTTATAGACCAACTTATCATATCTCCTCTCAGTCATCTCTTCTCCAGGACAAACATACCTAACCTGCGTAACCTTTTCTCATAGGGGAACCATACCATCCCCTTTATCATTTTCATCACCCATCTCCAACTTTTTTCTAGTTCTTCTATATCTTTTTTGAGATGGGGTGACTAAAAATACACACAATACTCAAGGTATGGTCACACATGGAACAATAGAGAGGCATTATATTTTCTGTTTTATTTTCCATTCACTCCTTTCCTATAACTGACATTCATTTGCTTTTTGACCTCTGTTGCACACTGGCTTAAGGATATCAAACTATTGACCACAAGGTTACTAAGATCCTTTCTCTGGTTGATGCCAACTAATCCTGTTACGCCCGTCGGTCGCAGATGTCTGCGACCACTTCTGCTCACCTCTTTCTTCACTTCCCTGACTCTATGGGGTAGATTGCCAGCCTCCGCTAGCTACCTCTGACCTGCCTACTGCTTCCAGGCCTCCTGGGTTGGCACAGACACCGCCGACCGCCATCTTGCCATCAGGTCCCTCTAGGCGCGCATGCACACAGGCCGGTCTTATCCACGTCATGGTGGGAAACTCGGGGGCATCCCCTCCAGATGATGTCAGGATCTTTGGATATTTAAACCTGCTGACCCTCTCCGAAGATGCTTTGGCAAAGAGTCTCATCCTTGCTATTTCCACCTTGCTTCCTGAGGACCTGCGTTCCAGATTCCAGTTCCGACATGGACGTCTCAGGTACCCGCTCCTCAGGGGCCTCTCTCTCGTCCTGGCTATCCACTCCTCGGAGGGCCTGATGCCTGGAACTCCATCTGCTCCGTTCCCCAGGGCTTCCTGGAACCAACTTGCTCCTTGTGAGTACTCTGCCCTGCGAATCACTTCCTACCTACCAAGTGCCTATCAGGTGTACCCCATGCTGCGGGCCATTACCATCGCTCAGAGAGCTCTGTCAGAGGTAACTGCTCTACTACGCTATTGAGGACCTCACAGGCACTTCCCACCTTTTGGACCGCTACGAGACCGACCGAGGACGCTCATCGGTGTTAGAGATGTGCTTCGTTTTTTTCTACCGGGTCGTTTTTTGACTCGGATACTTCGTGGTAAAATTCGGGTTTTCTCGTTTAGTTTTTTTGAAAAACGAAATGAGGAAACCCGAAACCGGGCCAAAAAACGAAGCGGGAAACAAAGCTTAAAAAAACCCACCCCAAGCATTTAAAAGCATTTTCGTACATACATACAACCCCCCCCCCCCCCCATCCCGATCCCTCCCCAAGACTTACAAACATCCCTGGTGGTCCAGCGGGGTCCCGGGTGCCATTTGTTCCTCTGTGCACATGTGCGCCATTGTCAGCCTTGCTCCTCAAAATGGTGCCGAACAGCCTCTGAACTACTATGTCACAGGGGCTACCGGCGCCATTGGTCAGCCCTGTCACATGGTAGGAGAATCGACCAATGGTGCCGAAAGCCCCTGTGACATTGTATTGGCAAAGGCTATCGGCACCATTTTGATTTCTGGCAGCTGACAACGAAATCGCTCCCGGACCCCCGCTGGACCCCCAGGAATTATTGGCAAGCCTTGGGGGGGTCAGGGGCCCCCTCCTGACCCCCCCCCCAAGGCTTGCCAATAATCCCTGGGGGTCCAGCGGGGACCCGGGAATTATTTCGTTGTCGGCTGCCAGAAATCAAATGGCGCCGATAGCCTTTGCCAATACAATGTCACAGGGGCTTTCGGCACCATTGGTCGGTTCTCCTACCATGTGACAGGGGCTGACCAATGGCGCCGGTAGCCCCTGTGACATAGTAGTTCAGAGGCTGTTCGGCACCATTTTGAGGAGCAAGGCTGACAATGGCGCACATGTGCACGGAAGAGCAAATGGCACCCGGGACCCCGCTGGACCACCAGGGATGTTCGTAAGTCATAGGGAAGGATCGGGATGGGGGGGGGGGGGGGGTTGTGTTATAGGTAATCTTAATGTTTGGGGTGGTTTTTAAATTGAAAAAAAAAAAATTTGCCTCTCTCCCCATGCAAACCCAAAAAACGGATTTTCCCCGAAGTTTGGTGAAAATCCTTTTCGGGTTTCAGGGCCCCCGAAACACAACGAACTAGGCAATTTCGTTGTAATTGCCTAGTTCGTGATAAACGATTGCACATCTCTAATCGGTGTACCCTACACTGTGGGTCATTACCACTTCCACCTTGGGTCTCAATTGTGCTCCTTACTCTGCGGGCTGCTGTCGCCTCTTCTGAAGACTTCATCTACATATTCTACTCTGCGGGCTTTTACCATCACTACCAAGGACATCATTGGTGTACCACGCTCTGCGGGCCACTACCATCTTTATCAAGGACTCTTCAGTGTACCCCGCGTTGCGGGCCACTACCATCGCTACAAGAGACTAGGGATGTGCAGAGGGACGCCATACATTGCATTCGGGATTCGGATTCGTCGGGGAGCAGATACGTTGCATTCGGCCGTATGGCACCCCGATGCGTTAATAGGGTGGTTTCTATTCGTGTCCCAGCTAAAATTAAAATTAACTACAACCCCCCACCCTCCTGACCCCCCCAAGACTTACCAAAACTCCCTGGTGGTCCAGCAGGGGGTCCGGGAGCCATCCACTGCACTCTCACACCCTCGGTGCCAGTTTCATCATGGCGCCGACAGCCTTTGATCTACTATGTCACAGGGGCTACCGGTGCCATTGGTCAGCCCCTGTCACATGGCCATCGGCGCCATCTTGTGCTCCTACCATGTGACGTACCATGTGACATAGTATGGGCAAATGCTATCGGCGCCATTTTGATTACTGGCAGCCGATGGCCTGAGGGCAGGAGATCGCTCCGGGACCCCCGTTTGACCCCCAGGGACTTTTGGCCAGCTTCGGGGGGCCACCTGACCCCCACAAGACTTGCCAAAAGTCCAGTGGGGCTCCGGGAGCGACCTCCTGCACTCCGGCCGTCGGATGCCAGTACTCAAAATGGCACCAATCGCCTTTGCCCTCACTATGTCACAGGGACCGATGGTTGGATACGAACAGCACAGTACACATTTATTTTATTTATTTATTTAGAACCTTTTATATACCGGTATTAGTGGGGACATCATACCGGTTTACATTTGAACAGAAAGGATTGAAATTACATGATAACAGGGAGAGTGAACTGGGAAGGGGATAACAAGGAGCAGCGTGGAAGGAAACATTAACGTAACAATAACAAGCATAAGTTAACAGTATAATTAATTATATTCCTTAAATCCTTAATTAATTAATTAAATTGTATTAATTGATTAATTAATTAAATTCCTTAAATCTGAGATATGAACAGCACAGTACACATCAGTGAAGATTTGATTTGATTTGGAGTGAGGAAAGATACACAAAGATGAGATTTGTACATGGTACTCTCGCCCTAGCTTGATAGCAGATAGCTAGAGAGTGCATCAAACTTGAATTACTAGCTCACCCTACTACAGTGGTATAATCAGTTGACTAATATGTGTGCCACCCCAGAGGTACTCTGTCTGGTGTTAAACCATGCATTACAATATCACATGTAATATTTAAACACCCCTCATTTTCATAAACTCCTCCCTTTTGATTAAAATTTAAAACTTAGCATAAATATCTCACGATGCATATTTTATTGCGGGTGTTATGGCGTTATCGTGGGCGTTAGGGCCCTATGCCCACAATAATGCCCTAATGCAATTTGATGAATGATCCTCCACGTTAGGACATTGAATCCTATCCCATGACATTTTAATTTCTTGAAGAGCCTCGCATGAAGCCTTTTACAAATGCCTTTTGAAACTCTAGATACACTATATCAACCAACTCACCCTTCAAAAATATCTAACAGATTTGTAAGATAAGATTTCCCTATGCTAAATCTATGTTGGTTCTTCCACATTAATCTATATCTATCCAGAGACTGCATTGTACAAATCATCTCCTCTTGTTGGTACTTTTCATTGATTCAAATGATATAAATTCATCAGTCATTTCAAGTTTGCAGTTAATTCCTCTGATTGTGTATGTATACCCCCCCGAACCCACCCATTGAAAGTGTCCCCTTTTACAGTGGTGTGTGTGTAGATATATATATATATATATCAGGTCATATTGCAGCTATACAGAGTAATTTGTGAATGCTAATGGACAGATAACTTAACCCCAACCATCTTTCAGGTCCCTAAATTTCAGTGACTTGATCTTTTGACTATCAGCCTTGTAGTGCTGATAGAAGGCCCCTAAATTGAGCACCCAAATTTAGCGTAAAGAATAGCCACCTAAATTTAGGGAATTTTGAACCAAATCTTTGGTACTGAGGTTTAGTTGAAATTTGTTCTAAATATAGGAGGGTTAAAATTTGGCCACCAAAGTGAAGTACTGAGAGGTCAATATTCAAAATCATTGTCTAGGTATCTTTTTTAGTTATCAGATAAAAAATGAGATTTGAAAATGACCCCCCCCCCCTCTTTTCAGCTAAATTTTGTCTGAGTAACAATACTTGCACAATAATTGCTCAAATAAAGAGAGGAAGTGATGGAGGGCAACTGTTACATTTTAGCTGGTGAATTCAGATATTCAGTGCTGCATGTCTAATTCAAGTAAGGTAAATATGGTCAGAAAAATACTTGTCCTAATGTAACCCAGATAACTATCTGGATAATTTTATCTGGCTATATTCAGTGGCAGACTTATTCAGATAAGTGCAGATGAAAATGCAAGTAAAGTTACAAAGGTAACTTTCCTGCTTACTGACCAACTGAATATTTCTCTGAGGTTTTATTTATTTATTTTTAACTTTGAGCCCTCACTGAATATTATGTAATAAAAGTGCCTTATATGCTACATTGTTGCAGAATTGCATCTATGAAGTTAGATAAGAACTCCCATAGGTTCAAATGACCTTATGCAGTATCTCAGCCAAATCATGAAAAAAAAGCACTTACAAATCATAAATTAAGAAACTGATATACTAAATCACAGTAAAGCTGGAAGGTTTCAAAGGATGGCTTAAAACATTTACCACACTGTTATGCCCATCGGTCTCAGATGGCTGCGACCTCTCATGCTCACCTCTTTCTTTACTGTACCATCGATTCTAGGAAGAATGGAGGCCTCCACCAGCCAACACCGATCTACCTGGCGTTCCCAGGACAGGGTGGGCGATGCTGACCACCATCTTGTATTAGGAATCACCTAAGCCGCATGCACGCGCAAGGGCCACCTTTGTACACATCATGGCGGGAACCTCTGGGGCTTCCCCTCCAGATGACATCACTAGGGATGTGCATTCATTGTGAATGAATGTGCAATCCGCAATGTATAGGTTCCTATTCGTTGCATTTGTGGGTTCGTGAAACGTATGGCTAACCCCCACGAATGCAACGGATCCTGAACGAATAAACCCCCCACCCTCCTGACCCCCCCCCAAGACTAGCCTAAAGTCCCTGGTGGTCCAGTGGGGGTCCTGGATTGATCTCCTGCACTCGCACCGTTGGCTGCTGGTATTCAAAATGGCGCCGATAGCCTTTGACCTTACTATGTCACAGGGGCTACCGGTGCCATTGGTCGGCCCCTGTCACATGGTAGGAGCAATGGACGGCCGGTGCCATCTTGTGCTCCTACCATGTAACAGGGGCCGAGACACCTCTCACCTCGGCCCAGGGTTCACACTCTTACAAAACATAACACACACAAGGTAAATTAGTCATTTTTGCCCTGTGTACTAAACTAATAGCCGCAATAAATTTTCCACTGTAACATTTTTCACAGTGTTATCACTCATGTTATGACCCTATACCCACAGTAAGTAAACTGAATAGATAGTGGCTACAGAACTTTTCAACAACAGTCCCTCTGGACTACTGTATGTCTGATAGAGATGTTCTTCGGGTAAACATTTTGTGTCAGGTTTTGTTTTGGGCCCCCCCGTGGGAATTTCATTTTTCCCGAGGTTCGGGTTTTTTTTTTCGGGGGCCCAGATTTTCGGGTTAGTGCGCACTATCGCGAGTTAGCACACACTAAATCAAAAATGAATTTTTTTCTGAAATTTCGGAAAAAAATTCAATTATTTTTCAGTTCTCCCGAACCATTCCGAGTTAGGCCTTATCATTGACATTGCCTAATTCAGGAAAACAATTGCATCTTCCTAATGTCTGAACATCAAAGCTACTTGAATACAGTGATGATGGAAAATTGGAGAGAGCTATTGGTGGCTGAAGGAGAAAGAGGAGGAAGCAGAGAAGACTATGCAGGCAAGAGTGAAGATGAGGGAAAGGAGAGACTACAAATGATCTAAGGGAAGGAAGCTTTCTCCTCATCCCGAACTGTTGAATGTGGAAGTCACATTACAGGCATCATGTAGACAAGGGACATCACTACCCAGAGCAAGCATCCACAACATCTCTTTCAGTGTAGAGGAGAATCCTCTTCCTTTTGACTTTGTTATGGAACGATAAACTTCATTCTTAAGGGAAGAGTTCAATAACAACTCCATGCTCACAAAGAACAAGCTGAAGAAGCAGGTAGTCATCACTGATGGGTAGGTCCACTTAACATGGATGTGTGGGTGCATCTAATAATGGGGCACCTCATGCACCTGGCTGGGAAGTCTTCCAGACTCTCTGCCTCTGGATGGTCTAGTTCTGTGTGTGTGTGTGTGTGTGTTTGTGTGTGTGTGTGTGTAGGGGGGAAGGGGGGAAAGGGGTTGCTAAAGGCTGTAGTTTCCACCCTCTTTTCTGTTATCACTTCTTTGAAGAGAGGCAGCATCCTCCCTTCTCCAGTCACATAGGATCATTCCTGTTCCCAAACATCTACTGAACAGATCATCCAACAAACCCACCAGAAGTTCTCTGAGCTCCTTTAATATCCTTGTTTGTATCCCATCCAACCCCATGGATTTAACCACCATCAGGTTTGCTAATTCCACCCAAACACTCTTCTCTTTAAATGGTATGGTACCTACCCCACTTCCATATGTTCATTTGATATTCAACAATGATCCTTTTCCACTCCCTTCTTCACTAAATGAAATCACATTTTCCTCATCTTCCTGTACATATTTTTCCTTGTCTGCTCTCAATATTTGATCTTCCTCCTTTCACTGTTATATTTGAAAAAGTCATATTACCTTACTTTATTTCATCAGCTGTTTTTTTTTCCATATGAGCTTTTGCTATCCTGACTTCTTTCAGCTCTTTTAGCCTCTTACATAAAGAACATAAAATATGCCATATTGGGTCAAAGGGTCCATCAAGCCCAGTATCCTGTTTCCAACAGTGGCCAATCCAAGTCACAAGTACCTGGCAAGTATCCAAACAGTAGATAGATCACAAGCTAGTATTGCTTATTAATTACTGTAATTGCAGTTTATGGATTTAACCTCTAGGAACTCATCCAGACCTTTTTTAAACTCAGTTACACTAACTGCTGTAACCACATCCTCTGGCAATGAATTCCAGAGCTTAACTATGCACTGAGTGAAAAAGAATTTTATTTGATTTGTTTTAAATGTGCTACTTGCCAACTTCATGGAGTGCCCCCTGGTCCTTCTATTATCTGAAAGAGTAAATAACCAATTATATTAACTTGTTCAAGTCCTTTTCTTTCTCCTTTACCAGATATTCTTCCTTCTATTCTTGTTTTTGAGGTACTTAGTACTTTTAGAATGCTAATCTTTTTGCCCTTACATTTTTCACCCACCTCCTTGGCAAACCATGATGGTTTCCTTATTGTTTTATTTATTAGCTTTCCTGACAAAGATCTGTTCTTACTACTATAGTTAAATTTAGCCAACTGCTCTTCCACCTCAATTACCTCCTCCCGCTCTGCCAGAGTCTCCTTAATGTTCTTATCCATTTTCACAAAATCAATATTTTTGAAATTCAGGACTTGGTGCTTTGTGTGGTTTCTTTCCAACTTGACCAGCATATCAAACCACTCCATTTGTTGATCACTGGCACTTAGGTGGACACCTACCCAAATATTAGACATGCTTCTTCCATTTGTAAGTATAAGGTCTGGTGCTCTTTCTCTCATAAGTTCTTTCTCTCATAAGTTCCATTACTACTTGAAATGAATCCGATAACTCTCTACTTCTCCCAATGAGATACTCCAGTCTGTATCTGATAGGTTAAAATCTTCCACAACACCTCTCCCTTCATTGCCATCTTTTTTATGTCTTCAGTTCTCTCTCCAGTTCTTCTGCCTGAGTGGGAGGTCTGTAGACCATATCCTTGTAGATGGAAGTGACATCTCTCCTTTCCAAGATGGTCCTCATGCTCCTATCAACTTCTGGTGCACAGTCAAGAGGTCATATGCCCCTGATTCACCATCCACACACTGACACTAAGTCAAAGGTCTACATGTCTGGATCCCCCCCCCCTCCCCATCTCAGAGAAGAGGCCACTTGCCCCTGTCTACCTCCATTCCTTGGCTCAGAGTCAAGGAGTTGAATGCCTCAATCTGCATCTCAACCATCAGCAAGGAATCAAAGGGTCTCATGTTTCAATCCATTACGTCTATCACACAGATTTATTAAGCTTTATTCCTAGAGAAACAGAATGGTAAAACAGCCTTAGTAAATCACAGCCTATAATTGATTTTGTTACAACAAAAAATAAAATAAGGTTCAGAACATTCCATACTAATCAGATTCCTCTTCAAGTCACAATCCATGGTACTCACTCTAGGAGCACAAAAATTGAAATGTGTCACTGATCACTAATTGAAAGTATGATAATGGCCCTTGGATCACACATTTCAGTTTGCAGTTTCTCGATGGTGAAAAGTATCCCTCAGAGAGCTTGAAAAAGAATCATTTTGGATCTTCCTTCACTTGCATTTTGCACCTGTAACTCTGGTGACCATGTTTTTATCAGATAGCTGCTGGTATAACCCTTTCCTTACTCTTGGCCATGTGTTTTGCGGGGAGGTAATCAAGCTTCAAATCCCTACATCTATGGATTTCTCGTGACCCTCTTCTAATTCCCAGCACACTAGTCAGCAAGCACAGCCACTCCTCACATTAGCAAATGTCCAGACCAGGTTGTGGCTGTACCAGCAAAAGTAAATTTACTGAAAAGTTATGCTCGATAAGTCCATAGAAAATAAGATACAAAAAAATAGTAGCAGGTTACAATTCACATCAAATGAGAACACACAGAATGCTTTTTGAAAGATCATCCAGATCTTCTGGAAACTCACAGAATTTCATTCATCATGGGATAGAGGCATTTTGGAAGACCACGAGCAGCCAATCTCCCTCATTTCCTCAGAGGGGTTTCCTGCTCTTCTGATCAAGTGCCAGCTCCTTAACCAGCTTCTTCTGACACATCTCTTTTACTTCACTGTTCACTGAACTGATCACTGAATGTGTAGTGAAGTCATACTCAATAGCACAAAACCTCTCTAGGCCTGCTTGGCACTGGAGATCTATCACCCTCCAGCCCTAGCACTTGCAGATGCTCGTGGCAGGAAAAGGACTCATCCCTCTCAATACACAGGGTTTTATACTCTGAGCATAAAGGCACCTCCCACTATTGTGGTCATTATGCTTCAGCAATATTATATTCCTCCACTTCAGAGACCATTAGATATCTGCAACCTCTCTAGTAAGCATGGAAGCTTTGTGACTACTTACTTAATTTAAATAAATCCAAAAGGTCTGCTCTTAATAAGTAATTGGAATTTTATTATGCTGTATACCTTTTATCTGTTCCTTATGAAATAATGTTATAATGCATGGGCTATCAAGGGAACTTAAGGTCCTTTCTTTAATTCTTCTCCAGGACCTACACCTGTACTAGAACTCTGAATTTATTAATACAAAAACTCCCAAAATGATATACGAACTATGAATAATCCACAATTCAGGACTCACAGGCTGGGATTGAAAAACTCCTAAGCTTGTGCTTTGTAATCATTCATGCAGTTTGAGTGGTCTCAAAACTACAAAAAATGTCCTGTCAAGACAAATATTGATAATAATAATCCCTTAACTCAGGGATGGCGAACTCCAGCCCTCGAGGGCGCAAACAGGCCAGGTTTTCAGGACATCCACAATGAGCACGCATGAGAAAGATTTGCATCCAGAGGAGGCAGTGCATTCGGATCTTTCTCATGCATGTTCATTGTGGATGTCCTGAAAACCTGGCCTCGAGGGCTGGAGTTCGCCATCCCTGCCTTAACCGATTTACTTTTCCTAATTTTTATTTTCCGTTTTGTCTTGGGTATGCGCGGATGCGTTTCATTTTTCTGTTTTAATCTTGTTGATTTTAATGTGCGTCTTCTTGTCTTTTGTAGGACATGCATAACCTGTATGGAGCCCATACCTTTTTCTTGTGCCTAGAAGATACATCCGGTTCAGCATTTGGTGTTTTCTTATTGAACAGCAACGCAATGGGTAAAAAGGACTTGTGTCTGTCCGTCTGTGAATATTGGTGTGGTATTGAAATTATCATGTGCATTTCTACCAAATGCCATGGGTGTACTGAGGATAAAATTAGAAATATTTTACTAATGTTATATGTCTTCTTTTTGGCACAACAGATAGAATTAGTTGGGTTATTGAAACTTCCCAGCCTCTGTTACCCTCCATCTGTACCTATCTTCCACAAATGGCTTGTACTGACAAATCTAGTAACCACTGCCATCTCATGCATTGGAGAGGGGGGAAATTGCCTTTTCTAAAACACACCCACAGCGCCTTCTGATTTTGGAGAGTGCACCCATTTTTGTCCCCTCTCTGGGCCTGAGCACATCATTGTATGAATATGTTTACAGAGGGTAAATTTATTCATGTAGAGCTAAAGTCTACAGTTTATATGCATAAGTCCACTTTGAAAATTCAAGGGCTCATTGGGTATGTGCGAGGACATACAAGCAGAGAGCTAAACCTGCTACTTGAACAGGCGTAACTTTGTGCATGTAGATTTATCTGTATGCATTTATAAATAGAAAACGTGTGTGTAAATTCTTCAGTCCATCTCCACCCCCCAGAATATCTGATAAATAAATAAAAGGTAAATAAATACTTCAACTGAGGATGAACATACAGGTGAAATAGGATTTAGCTTTTACTTTTATCTGCAAAGCTTAATTTTCACACACAAAATAGGTTTCATTAGGGATATGCAGGTCAAAGATTTTTATTGTGGTTTATTTCGGTGAGGATTTTCATTTGTTTGTCTTTTCTTTTTTCTTTTCCTGTTTCCTGTCCTGTTTCTGATATTCAGAAGTTTGAACACTAAAAGCTAAATTTTAAAAGCCTGTCGCATGGCATTCATTAGGGGATGGGGGAATATGTTAGGCTCCTGCGTGCCGAGTAGATTTCAAAAGGCGCCCGGATATGTGGGTATTGCCACTGTGCGTACATCCCGGAACTTCTCAGAGAGGGGCAGGGTAGGGCTTGGTTTGGGTGGGGCGTGGGAGGTACATAGGTATTTCGGTACTTGAACCAGAAATTTACGGATAAATACTTAACACGATCTAAGGCACCGAGATCCCCTGCCACATAACTTTGCTTCTGCTATGAACTGCACATAAGTTAAAAAAAAAACAACAGGCTATCAAATGGGGGGGGGGGGGGACCTAGCTGGTAACTGGATGATCTGGGAAGGAAATCAGAAAACAGGCAATGGGGTCAGCACGCATCCCTATTAAAATTTCCCCTACTTACGTGGTAGAAGCGGATTTTGTGTGCACAAGCGCACGTCCACTTAAATTAGGCACACTTGTGCACGCAGCCAGGCTATTTTATAACATGCGTGGATATGCACGTATATTATAAAACAGCCAAGTCCCTTGGCGTGGGCCGACGAATGCGAGCACATATGTGCACATATCAAAAGCACATATCAATTTTCAAAGCGATTCCACATGTAAAAATAGCATATACACATGTAAGTAGTACCTTATCTACACGCATATATGCCATTTTACAAACATCAAGAGTACACACGCATTTTTAGTTTCATGCATACATTTTATTGGGGAAAGGAGAAAGTATGCATGGTAATTTCTATTCTGTAAGAGATGTATGCATATATATTACTGAACTTATTTATATACTTTTATATCTGCCAAATGACTTAATGAAATCAGACAGCTGTTTTCTGCAGTTTTTGGGTGGAAGGTCTGGGTAAATTGGTGGGGATTCAGTGTGAAGTGCTAGATGGTTTAGGTGAACTGATGAAGGACTGCGTGAACCAGCAGAGGTAGCAGCAAACTGGCAATTCCAAATAGGCGTGTAAATAAGTATTTTCAAAATGGTATAACTGCATACTTTACAGAATACATGCCTCAAAATTTATTTCTGGGTGTTTTTTTCCTGCAGTGTCATGATTTCATGCATAAAATGTATCTTTCTAAAATGGGTAGAGAAAATATGCATTTTCTTGTTTTGGAAATATGCACAAACTGAAACATATGTATTAGGGGATGATGTTCATTAGTTTCAAACGAATTAAGAAAAATAAACAAATAGGGTCAATTTGTCTCTTTCGGGGTGCTCTGAAATGAATTGGAGGACCCCTGAATTAAGCAAATCCTTTTGTTTAATTTGTTTGAAACCATAAAAAAAAAAAAAAGTTACCGGTTGGAACTAGGCAGAGACCCGAGGCCAGGGCCTTACCTAGGGAATAGGAAGAGACCCAAAGCAGGGGCGATGGTGTCTGCCAAAGCATGATGCTGGGGTCTGGGCTGTATGGCTGCACAGCAAAATGGCACCCTCTGCTGAGGAGGATGACCAGGAGTTAATTTACTCTGGCGCATCCCCATAGAATGGCCTTATTTCAAAAATAAAGAAGACTCCTATGAAGCCTGCACTCCAACCTCTGGGCCTGGGCCTAACCCTGGTCTAGGCTGAGGCCAGGGGGCATGGCATGGCCTCCAGGCTGGGTCCCGGCATCAGGCCTGGGCTGAGGCCTAGGCCCCAGCATCAGGCCTAGGCCTTGCCCAGACCTCCAAGCCTGGACCTTGCGTAAGAACTAGGCAGAAGTCACGATGACCTGCCACGTCTTAGGCCTATGCAAGGCTGCGTCTTTGGCCTAGCCTAAGCCTCACCAATGGAGCTGCCTCGCACCAAGTGGGGGGCAGGGAGTATCCTTGCCCTGGCAATTTTCCAGGTGGCAAGGATAGGTGGTGAGGATGGGAGGCCCCCTTTGGATTTTTTTTCCCCATTTTTTTAAGTTTTTTTTTTAACTAAAGAAACCAAATAAACTTTAAACAAAACAAAATATGTGGGAACCCCCACAAAAAAAAGTAAACCAAAAATGAAAACATGTTTTTACCCCTGCACACCTCTAATATGCATATACTTTTGGAGCACAAAGAGTGGCATTTTATAAACTGAGCAGCATCCATTGCAGTTTATAAAATACTAGCATTAATCTCTATGCATATACTTATGTAGGCAAAAGCTGTACAGCAAATAGATTTAAAAGTTCGGCTCCCTGTGCGGGCAAACGAGAACAAATATGAACACATTTTGTTCTTTTTTGGAGGACCTGCTGATTCAGTTTGTTCCATACCTAACAACCAAAAAATGACTCTTGTTTAAAAAAAATGTATTAATTTCAAACAACTTTCATAGGTTATATGTTTATAAAGTGCTTTGAAAATTAAGCCCTAAATCTTGTTTTACAAATGCTACTCCAGATAAGACAGTTGAAAAAAATATGTTTAAAAAGAGTGTTTTGGCAGAGACAATGCATTAAAAAGAAAATGAGTATTCAAAACTCAGCTCAACAATCTTGATGCAATTTGCTGTCATCAATTGACATGACTGAAATTAGAATTATAAAAGTCTGGATGCTTAGAAAACTTTAACAATAAAAAATCAAAATGACTGTGGTACATTTAACTTGATGATATCTAAATTCATTATACTTATTTGTATGCACTTTTTGACCTGTTTTATTTTTAATTCTTTTGTCAACGCTGCAGAGGTTACTATTCAACCAGCTCCAGCAGTGACCTACCGAACAATTGGTGGGATTCTAGATTTCTACATCTTCTTGGGAACATCTCCAGAAAATGTAGTTCAAGAATACTTAATGGTAGGTCCAGCACAGAGCGCTACCTCCTTCAGCATTCTGCTTATTAAAGGGTGAAATATTTAGTTCAAAACCACTGCTGTAAATTATTTAGAAATCTTTCATTGCTGTTCTGGGTCAACAAAGGGCTTGATTCACAAATAAATTTTTCCCCATTCTGTTTCTATAGGAAAAGACTATGATGACTTAGAATCTACATGTGGTTGTCCTTGTAGTACTCCACCATGGATAAACTGTAGGGAGATTACTGGCCAATTAGAAGGACCTTATTTTTGAAAAGTTGTTTTCCCATTCATACCTATGACAACATTCTGAAGGGCTTGAAGTGCCAAAAGGTAACAGCCAAATATGTTCGATTTTGCCAAGGAATGGAATAAAGATAGACGAAGAGTTAAGCAGAGAAAAAAAGGAAGGGACATTTTTTTTTTGCACAGGTAATAGGTATTTTTTTAGGCAGAAAGTTAACTCTTAAGCTTGGCAGTCTACTAAATGGTGGAAGGAATGTAAGTGATACTATTTTGCAATTTTTTTTATGAGCTTTCTGAGAAGATTGCACATCCATATTCATTTTAATGAGGAGCTAAATTATGTGGTAAATAAATTCTAACATTTTGCAGGACAAAATATTAATATGAGATTGCACCCTGATTAAAGTAAAAGAGCAAATTTATTTTGGACATTTTTTCCTTCACTTTTAAATCACAATTTGACAGATTGATCAACAAAATAAAGGCTTGTTCATTTGTCTTGTAAATGTTTTTTACAATATTAACTTATCAAGGATGAGGCTTACAGCTGCATCTACACTATCCATACTTTACAGCAATTTTAGAAATGAGAAAATATTTTGGCATGGAAGCATTAAACTCCAACACATTATTGCATTATTTCATTTTCTCACATGTCCTAACAACAAAACAAATCATGTTACCTGTCTTGCCTACAACCTCCCGAAAGATGCTCTAAAAATATCTATTTCAGGAGATTTATCACAGTTGCAAATCCAAAACACTTAGAGGTCGATATTCAGTGCCATTTAGCCAAATAAGCTCAGATTTATCCAGCTAAGTGGCTGCATGTGAATATCCAGCCTTGTTCAGCAGCTGCTACTTAGCTGGAAAACTATTTATCCAGCTAAAAAGTTATCCATCTAAGTAATGAGTGGGACTGGACATTTGGGGTGTGGCTACTTACCTGTTTTACAGGTCTAGAATCATCAAATGTGGTGTTCTCATAGGAAGGGTCCCACTATTGCAGAGGGTGTCACCACGAATCGCTTACAAATCCATGACTATCATCCATAAAGTCCTTAACAATGATCATCGAGGACTTAACACCCTTAATATAACTCCTCAAAACTCCTCAAGAAACCTACGATCCAGCAATTCAAACCTCTTATCAATCCCCACTGTGAAAGATGCTCATCTAGCAACAAGAGAGAGAGCCTTCTCCATCGCCTCCCCTAATCTTTGGAACACACCACCTGAAGACCTAAGATCTCAACACAATATCAAAACCTTCAAAAAAGACCTAAAAACTTTACTGTTTCGTAAATTCTTCATGGATCCACAATCATCTACACAGACCAACTCAAATGAACTCTTAACCTTAATTCTCATCCGAAATATCCTCCCTCCACATTCAACCTTATATCTTCAGAGACTTACTTGGTTATGTTTATTATTGTAATTACAACATGTTATGATATCTCAAAACCTCTTTGTTAAAAATTTATTCACTTTGTAAACCGTTATGATGGCTTCCCGAATAACGGTATATAAAACTATAAATAAATAAATAAATAAATGATAGTGGGGCCCAACCTGTACTGGTACCTGTGACATAGTGAGGGCAAAGGCGATCGGCGCCATTTTGAGTACTGGCATTGGACGGTCAGAGTGCAGGAGGTCGCTCCCGGACCCCTGCTGGACTTTTGACAAGTCTTGTGGGGGTCAGGAGGCCCCCCCCCAAGCTGGCCAAAAGTCCCTGGGGGTCTTCTCTGAGGTGTATTTAGGCTAGAGGAGGAAATAGTACACACACATGAAATTTAGAAGAGCACGCATGCTGTTTGACCCTCCGAGGCCACCCACACAAAATAGA
Organism: Rhinatrema bivittatum; assembly: GCF_901001135.1. Classification (NCBI taxonomy): domain Eukaryota; kingdom Metazoa; phylum Chordata; class Amphibia; order Gymnophiona; family Rhinatrematidae; genus Rhinatrema; species Rhinatrema bivittatum. The sequence goes on along the minus strand of NW_021820554.1, from coordinate 410,338 downwards.
AGATGTAAAACTGCATGGTTACTTTAATGCATGTAAGTAATGCTAATTTTAAAACACACAGGGGCCGATGCAATAAAGGCACGTAGAAAGCGGGCGCTGAACAGTCAGCGCCTGCTCTCTTAACGCGCGCATGGCGCCCCAAAGGGGGACACCATGCAATATTTAAATTAGGGGGGTCGCGTTAGCTAACGCGAACCCAGACGGTTTTCATGACCGCCGTACAGCAGTCAGGGAAACCGACGTCGCCAAGTGTCCCGCACAGACGGCCGTACTGGTGGGGGTGTCCGTGGGGAGCTGCAGCAGCACTTGATCACCCCCCTCCCCTGCTCGGGCAGAAGAGGCGGAGGGAGGGACTGAACTATCCTCCTGCAGTGCCCCAGGAGGAAGTTTGTCCATGGCTCGGACTGCCAGAGAAGGCCCAGCCCGGCTTGGGATGACTTCCAGCTGCGGCGGGGGGAAAGAAGCCCGCTACATCCCCAAGCAACAGGTAAGGAGCAGCCGCTTGCTCGGATTCATTCCTTCCCTGCAACCGCTTGACTGCTGCAAGAGTTATTGCAGTTTATTTATTAGCGGCAGACAGCCACGAAAACCGACGCCGATAAACCCGGCGTTGGTTTTCGTGACTAGGTCCCTGACAACCAATGCCGAGTTTATCGGCGTCGGTTTTCGTGGCTGTCTGCCGGTAAGGAAAACCGATGCCGTTGAACTCAGCGTCGGTTTTTGTGATGAGTCAGACTGTCAATTTTTTTTTCTTTTATTTCTTTTATTTTTCTTGTTTTTTTTGATGCACACATTTATTAACGTCTGCTCCTAGCAGGCAGATGTAAAACTGCATTTTTCTTTTTGCATCGGGAGTGAATGCCTAATAGCCTTTTTCACATGTATTTGCATTTTGATTAGCGCCTATTTTACCCGCGTCCAACTGCACATTAACAGTGCGCTCCGCTCAGCGCACCATATTGCATCGGCCCCACAATGTGGGGAGCTTATGTTTGAAAATTTGCAGAAAGTATGCACATTAAATGCAATGGTGTAATTTGAAACTACGCAATTGCCCCCTAAATGTGGCAAAAGTACACAAGGTATTACCATTGTGTTTATTCAAAATTTTGTGCATTTTTTATTGCTCAGCACATGCAAAAGCCTTAAAACTGGCTCTTAAATTTTACATTTAAAAGTAGGGAGGATAACTTTGAAAACTGCTCCATGTGCCCATTTACGAATGTATTTGGACGCATGCAAAGTTGCTATTTATAAACTACTTGGATATATGTGCAGGTTATAAAATATGAGTACATATGCATGCACATATCCTCTCACGTGTAAAAACCACAAGCTGTGCAAGTTTCGTATAAGTTCTAATTTATGCAGCTAAGTAGTGGCACTTAGCCAGATAAGTATGAAAAGCACTACTTGTCCATCTGTGAAGCACTTTTTGAACATAAAGGTATATAGGATAGCTGGATAAATCTAAAAAAATGCTAGTTATACAGATAATTTCAAATTTGTCAGTATAAGCAGTGGCAAAGGTGCTACTTAGCTGCATAAGTTGGAATTTAGCGAGAGAAACATAGAAACAGAAACATAGAAATGACAGCAGAAAAAGACCAAACGGCCCATCCAGTCTGCCCAGCAAGCTCCCACACTTATTTTCCCATACTTATTTGTTTCACCGACCTCCACGTTCAGGGCCCTTGTTGGTAACTATGTGTTTCGAGTTTTCTTCCACCCTCTGCCGTTGATGCAGAGAGTTATGTTGGAGTTGCATCCAAGATGAAGCATAAGGCTTAATGGTTAAGGGTAGTAACCGCTGCATCAAGCAAGTTACCCCGATGCTTATTGTTTACCCAGACTAGAAGCGTGCAGAAATGATATACCCGTGTATTTGTACTTCGAATTTTAAATGAATAGGTGAATAGATTTTGCTCACATTGGGCCAGATTTTCAAAGGGGTACGCGCGTAAAATACACGAGTACCCCCCGAAAACCTGGCCAAAGTACCCCCTGCGCACGCCGAGCCTATGTTGAGTAGGCTCGGTGGCGCGCAAGTCCTGGGGCTTTCCTGGGGGGTCATGTCGGGGGAGCGTGTCGCGGCGGTGCATCATTTTGGGGCGGGGCCGCGGGCATGGTTCCAGCCCGGGGGCGTTTCGGGGGCATGGACGAGACCTCCGAAACAGGTTCCGGGCCTGGGAATCGTGCGCCGGTGGCCAGCCCGGCGCGCGCAAGTTACGCCTGCTTCGGGCCGGCATAACTTGTACAACAAGAGGTAGGGGGTGTTAGGGCTGGGGGAGTGGGTTAGCTAGGGGAAGGGAGGGGAAGGTGGGGGGAGGCGGAGGGAACAGAGGCAGGCTGCGTGGCTCGGCACACGCAGGCTCCCGATTTTGGGCAGCCTTGCGTGCGCCAACCCTGGATTTTAATGGATAAGCGCGGCTACGCGTGTATCTATTAAAATCCCGCATACTCTTGTTTGTGCCTGGTGCACAAACAAGAGTATGCACGGGCGCAGATTTATAAAATCGACCCCATTATTTAGATACATTTACTGCTGTAAGTTAGCTTTTACATGCTTAAGTCAGCATATTTTATAACATATGCGTGGCAATTAAATAACCGGTTGTACCAATTAGTCTACCAGTTCACTCAGTTCATTTGCTGCTCATGAAGGCGCTCCTGGGTCTTCAGCCTGAAGTCCCCCCATTTTGCCCAGGCCCCCCACCATTTTTTAATATTTAAGATGTTTATGAAAACTTAAACCAGATACTGAGCAGGAATATATATACGCACGTAAAAGACTTATGTGTGTCATTTTGGCAGGTTGTAAATTAGCAATTTATGCAAGTAAATGTTGGGCGCTTCCCAGAATGCCCCTGGCTTGCCCCTGTTTACACATGCAAATTTAATTGTGGCCCCTGATTTACATGTGTATATTGTAGTTTATGAAATAACTCACCGATATGCTATTTTACGCTCGCATGGGCTATTTTTTACAAGTATATCTTTTTTAAAAATTCACCTTTAATGATAATTAATTTGATTATAATGAATTGCCATGTATCATCTTTCAGCTTATTGGAAGACCAATGATGCCTGCATATTGGTCCCTGGGATTCCAGATGAGTCGTTGGGGTTACCAGTCTTTGGATGAAGTGAAACAGGTCTTACAGAGGAACAGGGCAGTTGGTTTACCATATGTAAGTTCCCTAACAAAATTTTTCAAATGCAGCATTCTTTACAGCTTAGCTTTTAATTGATACATATATCTCTGTTCAATATAAATACTTGGGGAATTTGACTTATCTAGTTGCTGTGTTGGCTTCATTTTTTGGTGTTCTGCTATCATAAGGAAAAGAATGGTAATTAGACTGGTCACTCAGTACTGAGCAAAGCTTTCACTACAGCAAAAAATAAGAGTTGCAATCGATATAAGCATCAGGAAGTGCAAGATTTTCAGAAGCCATATTTTAACTCATTGCACGATGCACCAAGTACCTATTACTGTATTAACAGTGCAAGGATATTACATTCAGCATGAACTATAGCTCCATGAGGTAAAATTCAATTTTTTGCATTAACAGGTCTTTCGTCACTTTTGAGCATTTTAAGGCACATTATTTTTCTGTGCACTAAAGGTAATGAGATGTTTTTCATAATTTTGCATCTCATTATATCAGCATAGTTTTTGTATTAAAAGTCTTGCCATGTAAATAACATGCATTATAAGGGCTTAGACTGTGAGTCCTCTGGGGACAGTACCTGAATGTAATCCGCTTTAAAATGTAGTAAAGGTGGAATATAAATCAAATAAATCAAATAAATAATGACTGTGAGCACACTATAGCGAGACTGTGTGCAATATCAGTGCTTTTAACGTTCTTTAATGCTTGCAAAAGGGTTAGCACATTTTTGCGCATTGACCTCTAAGCAAAAAGTTTTCAACAAATTGCATTAAACTATATTATACTATTCGCACTGTTCCGTGTTCTAACTTAAACATTTTGTTAAATATTTAACCATAATGTTGTACCAACTATATCATAAATTCAAGCGTGATGCCAATGTAAAACTGAATATCATTAACATTCTGATTCAAATCACTGCTTTAAGGCTGTTTATTTTTAACACTGCAAATACGTTTTTAGGAATAAATTTCAAAACATAGAGTATGCATCACCTTTGAGGAAAACTGTATCAAACTCCCAAGAAAAACACAAACCACTGATTAAGGAATAGAAAAATGCATAGATAGCAACAGGAGAAGTCTCTAAGATGCATAGAAATAGCAATATCTCAGGAAAACTGGAAAATGTAACGGTATCTCACTTATCTCACACTATGAGGTTATTGCCTATCTTGATTCTATGGGAAAAATGCTTGGTAAATAGACCTCATATTATTTAAAAATTAGTCATAAAAACAGCAAGAAAATATGCAATGTTAAGAATTGGGAAAATACTTGCTAACTTGTACTATTCAGTGGGGTGAATATAACTGACTATCTCAAAGTTAGCCACATAAGTTTATCTGGCTAACTTACAGGGCCATTTATCATTTCGTGTTAGGGTCTAATCGCGTGCCATAACGCCGTAATGCGCGCAATAAATGACAAAACGCAAAATGCGCCTGCAAATTAAAAATTGAGTATTTGAGTGGGAGGAGTTTGGGCGGAGTAAATGGAAATGAGGCTCTGCTAGCGCGGAGTGTGATTAGAGTAACGCACACTGTCACGGGATTTAATACCAGAAATAACTACCCTTTGTTTTTTGTGGTATGGTGAAAAAACTATTTATTGTGCTCCAGTGGCCGGTATCGCAGATCGCAGGTATTATTGCAGTGTTTATCAGGCACGATAAAAGAGGAATTATAACGGACACACCTACCAGCCTTCCTGCCCCAATAAAAACACAGGTTCTTACCTGGCCTAGCTTCCTAAAGCCATAATGTTTGTGGCAAGTTTCATTGTTGGGGGAGACTGGATGCTTTGGGAGGCTCATTGCAGACGACAACAAGTGGAACCACAACAACCTCAAGGACAGGCAAGGCCAGTCCCAAGCCCTCCTAGAGAAGTCCCTGCATTGCAGGCAGAGTCACAAGCCCTGCAGGGTCATGGCCCAGGGCAGCGTCTTGCACGCAGGCGGCCACGATGAAGGACATCCAGGAAGCGCATCTTTCCTCCATGAACATCCTTGCTGGGCATGCCAGAGGACTATGTGGTTTGCTCTCAGCTCTCAGGTTTTCCCTCAGCTCTCAGGTTATCCTGGAGTGGAGGAATAGCCTAGTGGTTAGAGCAGTGGGCTATAAATCAGGAGACCAGCATTCAAGTCCTGCTGTGGTTCCTTGTGACCTTGGGCAAGTCACTTTACCTTCCATTGCCTCAGGTACAGACTTAGGGGCGGATTTTAAAAGGCCTGCACGCGTAAATCCTTCAAGATTTATGTGCGCAGGGCCCTGGCGCGCCTATTTTGCATAGGCCGCCGGCGCGCGTAAAGCCCCGGGATGCACATAAGTCCCGGGCTTTTGAAAAGGGACGGGAGGGGACATGTCCGGGGGCATTCCCAAAACGATGCGGCGTTTGGGGGGCGAGCCCGGGGCCATGGTCGAGGCCTCTGGACCAGCCCCCGGGACCGGAGGACGGAGCAGGGCTGCCGGCCGGTGCGCGCATGCGACAAAGGTAAGGGGGGGGTTTAGATAGGGCCGGGGGGGGGGGTGGGGGGGTTAGATAGGGGAAGGAGGGGAAGATGGGGGAGGGCGAAGGAAAGTTCCCTCCGAGGCCGCTCCGAAATCAGAGCGGCCTTGGAGGGAACAGGCAGCGCGCTGGGCTCGGCGAGCGCAGGTTGCACAAATGTGCACCCCCTTGTGCGCGCCGACCCTGGATATTATAAGATAACGCGGCTACGCGCGTATCTTATAAAATCCAGCGTACTTTTGTTCGCGCCTGGTGCGCGAACAAAAGTACGCAATCGTATTTTTTAAAGATCACCCCTTAGATTGTAAGCCCTCTGGGGATAGGGAAGTACCTACAATACTTGAATGTAATCCACTTTGAAGCATTGTGAAAAGTGGATTGCCTTCGGGATCTGGATACTACCTGTAAGTTAGTCGGAGTCTGGATACTACCTGTAAGTTAGTCGGAGTCCTTCCTCAGCACTGATTATGTATACCTGGCCACATAAAACACATATGACTCTCTACCAGGGTACTATCAAGCTAGGATGAGAGAACATTGAAGTAATTGCATCTTAGTCTGACTTATCTCACTCCAATTCATGTCAAATCTTCACCGAGGTCTACGTTGCTATTCGTACGTCTCACTCTGCATGTAAAACTGTCCCCCAAACCCTAGACCACCACCAAAATCTCACCTCAAGGTACTAGCTGGCCCTTCTACACTGGTATAAATAGTTGACTATTATGAAAGCCTTATAAAGAGTCTCTCTCTCTTTCTCTCTCTCTTGTTCTCTCTTTTCTCCCCCCCCCCCCCCCCCCCCCCCCCCCAGTAAGAAATGCCTGTCTGGGGACTTCAGAACTTGACCCTTTTCCTTATCGCAGATGTTATCCATGCAATAATTATTGTATTTTTATGAATCTAGGCCTATATTATTCTTGCTTCTCTATCACTTCCAATTACAGTATTTCTTGCTTTCACTTCTCCATAAAATCTTTCAAAATCCATAGTAAAAAAAAAAAACAAAAAAATAATTTTTAAAAGGTTTAACCAGTTCCTTCTAGAGTTTGCCTATTAAAGCCCTGTATTTAAATATCTGTGCCCCCCAACCCCCAAACACACACACGCAGAGTGGCTCAGTTTCCCTCCTAAATTCATAAGGTGGATAAATTTACCAATTCCAGAGGCTCTCCCAGGATGACAGCACAGAGTGATGTTTAGCCACTCAGCTCTGGGAACACAAATAGGTCTAAATGTAACTGGTCATATTTTAAATGGCTAGATTTAGGAGGATTTTCAACTGAAAATCTAGACAGGTTCATTTAAAATTTCTCCTAAAGAAAATCAATGAAAATTAACTGGTTATCTTTCCCGCTCAGTAGTTAAAAAAAATATTGATACTGTATGTAAAGTATCTTTCATCCAAGGTGTTATCTTTAATCGAAAAAAAAGACCATGGGTTCAGAAATGACAAAGAAATGTAGAATAAAAAGAACTGTGTAGGCAGAAATATTTTGATTTGTTTCATTTTACTGCATTTCTTACATTTTGTATTTAATTTTGTTTTGTGTTTCATGTGAGTGCACACTAAAATGGAAGAGCATGCACAAAAGGATATATGCAAGCTCTTTTGTGACACACAACGAAATGAAAACGCACATCCCTAAAATCTGGCAACAGATAGGAACTGTAATGCCCTTCTAGTCTGCCCAGTTTTCTTCCTATGTAGTATAGTAGACCACAACTGATCTCTGGCTTTACCTCTGCTTTCTTGTAACCAATATTCTTCTGTGTTTATCCCATACTTTGCTGAATTCTGTTTTTGGTTTTACTATCACTATTTTATCCAGGTATGTTTTCATCATTTGTATTTGCATATTTATAAATGCCAAATTGCTTTAATCAAATGTATAGCTTAATAAAATGTTGTTAACTCACAAAACATTACTGCAAATAGCTGGTAAGTATACAATTTGGCTGTTATTTGAGCATGAGTTTTGGTTAGAAAGCCCATTATCAAACACTAATATAATGGAGGAACTAACTGGGTTTATAATACTAAGAAAAAAGTACAAAAGGCAAAAAAAAAATAAAAATAAAAATAAAGTCTATTGGTAACAAATGTCAAATGGCTTTCCCTGAAGAATTAATAGGATGTAGTCTAGGTATGGTTTCCCAAGACTTTCCCAAGAAACCATTAATCCTTTTCAGACTCTGTGATATGTGAACATGACACAGATATCCCTCACACACACATTATTAAAAGGCAGCTCTTCCAGTTTCTCATCACGCTGCCAGATGATCACAAAGTTGGCAAGCTATTCCATGCAACATGATGACTTTTCACACAAAAGGCATGCCTGGTGATTTGTGATGATATTTTATAGGACTGTGTGATCACAGTATTTATGGTGCAGTTGACTGAGATGACAGCCCTGTTAAAAGGAGACCTCTCTTGTGGAAAACCTAGAAGTCCCTTTCTGTAGCACGGACCAGAGAATCTGTGTCGGTATCCAACCACAGATGGATTCTTCCTTCTCACTTGTGACCCTGACGTATACTTTCACACAGCTGTACCTACGTGCTGATAGTCTGTAAACAATTTATTATACTGACATGAGAGGGGCTGTAACCACAAGATCCAGAACATGTGGATTCCATGTAAAACTACACAACAAAGTCAGTTCTAGTATAAGCTTGAAACATCAAGCATGCACATTTCACTGAAAAATCTGGATATTAATATCTGTGGCAGTAATGCACTGAAAAAACAGATGTTGACACTTATTGTATGCTTATTTCCCCCAATATTTCTCATATATAAAATACCTGAAATATAGGGAAAAAGTTCTCTTAGACATTTACAACAAATTTGCCTGACCTTTTCATGACTATTTGACAATTAGTGATGGAAATCACATGTGTCTGAGTCGATTCTGGTAAATACACTTGACAATTATTCTGCTTTAAGAGGCAATATTTCAAAATACAATTGTAGATCACTGTGAATGCCACTTCATTTCTAATGTCAGCATTCACTCCTCCTCCTTTCAGGATGTCCAGTTCACTGATATTGACTACATGGAAAATAAGAAAGATTTTACATTTGACCAAGTGAAATTTAAGGATCTCCCTGCCTTTGCTGATGATCTTCATGCCCACGGACAGCATTATATTATTATATTGGTAAGCAAGAAAATATTTTCCTCATTTCTTTGTGGACTACTCGACTGGCAGTTCTAAAAGATTTCAGGATGATGGATTCATATGTTTGCTTGTTTTTACCAGGACCCCGCTATTGCTAACACTCCCCTCATCAATGGCTCTTATGCAACCTATGACAGAGGAAATGCACAGAAAGTGTGGGTATACGAAGCAGATGGTACAACGCCACTTGTTGGAGAGGTAACCAATGTAAACCACAGTCTGTGGCCAAGATTCATCATTTCGCTATAAATATAGTAAAAAAAAAACAGTGCTCATGGTTAGGCTAATTTTCCTGGTACCACATCAGTATTTTTACTGCAATGTGTGTTAAATTTATTGCACCTCTGTTATTTTTTCATCACAAGCTGAGAAGCCCATTGCATGCTGTGTTACTGACTAGATAGGCTTTTTATTATAATTGGCATTTGGGGCTGCTGGCTAGAGGGAGAGAGAGAGAGAACCTCTGTAGAGGTTTACAAAAAAATGAACTATTTGGTAAATAATTGGTAGGCAGCGAGCAATCAAGCTAGGTAGAGAGAACATGGAACAAATCTACTCTTCTTTCACCTTTCATCACTCCAAATTACATTAAAACTTCACTGATAGTAACTGTGCTGTTTTTATGTTTGACTGTGCTCCCCCCCACAGACCTCACCCCAAGTTCATAATGCCCCTTCTTACAGTGGTATAAATAGTAAACTTTTTTGTGAGCCTTCACAGTGGCTTTCTTTCTCTCTCCCCCCCCCCCCCCCCCCCGCCCCGAATCGGCATTTGCGAAAAATACCATTTGGGCTGGTAATGCACCGCTGATACAGGCATAACGCACAGGAAAAAGATGTACCGGTAGTTAAAAACTGCGTTGCTGTGCGTTACTCTTTCGCATGCCACATTAACTGACTCTCATTTCCATTTACTCCACGTAAACTCCTCCCACTTGAATGCTAATTTAAAATTTGCATATGTATTTTGCAATGTGATATTTATCGCATGCGTTCAAGGGTTATCATGGACATCAGGGCCCTAACACACACGATGACGCCCTAACGCGGTTTGATAAATGACCCTCTATATTAGAAGTTTGTGTAATTAAATAATATCTGTGAATATACATGAAATATTTGTGCATATATTGATAAATGCCAAAATACTTAATTCATATTGATGGTGGACATATTGAACATCTGACCTGTTGGAGGAAGTTCCAGGACCAGATGGTTAAACATTGATACACAGTAGATATCAATTTCTTTAAAAAACAAACCAAATTATATGTCAATTTACCAATCTGAGGCTAGAAAGGAGATTGTGGTGAACAACTATTCAGGCAGCCCAATGAGTGGAGAAGTAGCCTAGTGCTTGCTTAGCAAGGCAGACTGTGACCCAGAGAAGTGAGGGTTCAAATCATGCTTTTCCCACTGTTGTGACTGTGGAGAAATGATTTCACCTTCCATTGCCTAAGGTATATACTTAGGGCTCTACAGACACAAAATAGGAGAAAACATTTAGATAGTAACTTTCAAACCAGCGCACAGATGCACATTTGTGCACATATTTTGGCCTGCACACAGGGCCATGGCCATTTTATAACATGCGTGTGCATGTTATAAAATGGTCTGGCTGCATGCACATGTGCTCCAAATTTTAAGTGCTTGCAAACCTGAATTCTACCCCATAAACCGGGGGATTTTAAAAGAAGCGCACACCCACACCCTTCTCAGTTTACCAGTTCATCTACCAGCTTGCCCAGTTAACAGATAGGTCCTCCAAACCCCTGGTTTGACAGCCTACACTCCCCCCAGTTAGCCCCTACCCTTAAAGCCCCCGCAGATCTGCCTAGTTTTCTTTATTTTCTAACTTACAGCTTCTCCAAGGAAGACTTAAATTTACGGGGCAAGGGTTCTGGGTGCATGCCCAGGCACACAAGTAGTTATGCCCATGCCTTAAGAGATGTGCGCCCTGCAGGAGATACACACGTATTCAGGCGGCTTCTAAAATGCACTCGGCACGTGCCAGCCCGAGTTATTCGCGCATCCCCTAATTAATGCACTTGCCAGGCATTTAAAATTCACCTTTTAGTAAATAAACCCCTTATATTGTAAACCCTCTGAGGGCAGGGTACTTGAAATGTAACTTGGTTTGAGTTCAGTTTTTGAAAAGCAAGTCATTGAATCCAAATGTTAAAAAAAAACCGGGATTTAAAGCTTGGGCAGATACCATTCATGAGGTCCAATAGTTGTAAAGTAGGAGATACTGAGCAGAGCTTAATGTGTGTGTGTGTGTGTGTGTGGGTGTGGTGTGTGTGTGTGTGTGTGTGTGTGTGTAGGTGTATGTGTATGTGTGTGTGTGTATGTGTGTGTATGTGTGTGTATGTGTATTGTGTGTGTGTGTGGTGTATGTGTATGTGTGTGTGTGTGTGTGTATGGGTGTGTGTGGGTGTGTGTGTATGTGTGTGTGTATGTGTGTGTGGTGTATGTGTATGTGTGTGTGTGTGTGTGTTATGTGTGTGTGTGTGTGTGTGTGTGTGTGTGTATGTGTGTATGTGTATGTGTTGTGTGTGTGTGTGTGTATGTGTGGGTGTGGTGTGTATGTGTGTGTATGTGTGTGTGTATGTGTGTGTGTGTGTGTGTAGTGGGTGTATGTGTGTATGTGTATGTGTGTGTGTGTGTATGTGTGTGTGTGTGTATGTGTGTGTGTATGTGTGTGTGTGTGTTGTATGTGTATGTGTGTTGTGTATGTGTATGTGTGTGTGTGTGTATGGTGTGTGTTGTGTGTATGTGTGTGTATGTGTGTGTGTGTGTATGTGTGTGTGTGTGGAGCGGGGGGAGGGAAGCAGCCTGGAATGCAGTTCTTCCACTTCTTTTCAGGCTTAACTGGCAGAGCAGTAGAGGTGTTTAACTCCAGCCCTTCCCATCTGGGCAGCCAGCAGGATGACCCTGGAGCAGCTACCCTGCTCCTGATCACCTGTTCCTCCCCCTGACCTCCTCCCCCCCCCCCCCCCCCGACTGTTTTGCAAAGTACAGAAGGAGAAGATGTGATACTGAAGCAGACCGCACCGCCCTGCCCTGCCCCCGGACAGCCCCTTTCACTAACCCCGGGACTTACATGCATGACAGGGGTTTATGCGCGTGGCCGGGCCTTTGAAAATTGGCCCGGCGTGCGTAAGGCCCACTTATGTACATAAACCCCTGTTTATGCACATAAGTGGTGATTTAAAATCCGGCCCTCAGTGAGCAGTAGTGCAAGTCACCCAGGCTCCAGCCCTGGCCTTGTTGATTGGCACTACAGCTCATGATTTTCAAACTTGTGTTATTAATTCAACCCGTTTTTGTGTCTGTTACCCAGGGCTTCATTTCTGGCAGGACAACCTGGAATGGCATTCTGCCACCTTTCTTTTCTAGGACCCGGCAGTGTAAATCAGCTCTGGCTCTCTTGCAGAAATGGAGCGCGGCTGGTAGTATAAATCAGTTCCAGCTCCCTGCATGAACGGAGCAGGTGGGAACAAAGATCATTTCTGCACTCCCCCCCAACCCCAGAGTAAGCAGATCAGAGCAGGTGGTGTTGGAGCTGCTCATCCTGAGACAGAATCAGCCAAATGGCCCTGTTCTTTATGCCATTTCCTGGCACAATTGAGGAGGCCCTGAGGAGCAATGGCTAAGGTCAAAGAAACATGAGGTGAATGCCTGCCAGCCCCATTGCTTCTGCTGCTGTTGAGCGTGCTGGCATCCCGGCCCAGCTTCTGCTGCTTAGTGTGCTGACTTTTCAGAGCCCCTGCCACCTCTGCTACATTGGGGGCGTGGGAAGGGGAAAGATTGAATGAGACGATGTGTGAGGAGAATGAAGGGTTCAGAGGGGAGGAGCAAGAGAGTGAATGAGGGGAATGTGGGGATCCAGCCAATGAATAAGAAGATCAAGTGATCAGAGTGGATGTGGGGGGGGCATAAGAGTAAATGAGTGGATCAGAGTGGGGACAGCAGTCAATGAGTGAGGCAATCGAGGGGGTGAGAAACAGTGAATGAGGGCAGGGAAAGGAATAAGAGGGTGTGTGGTGAAGGGAGGGAGAAAGAGAATGAGGGAGGCGACAGGATGCTGCTGCTCCCTTCCTTACTCCTCTGAGGACGCTTTCCGGGCCAGGGCACGCTTTTTTTGGCTGCCCTGTGCAAACAACCATGACATTGCTCCTGCCCCCCACCCCCATTCATTCAATTTCCGTCCTGGACCCACAAAAAGTGTCCAGCTCCCTCCACGGATCAAAACTTTAAAATCTGACACTCTCCCCCCAGCCAGGTCTTCACCCTCTCCTGCAACCCGTGGCCAGTGCAAGAGTTTTAGGTGCACTAGAAGAAATGTAAAGTACTGGACACCTTCCTCCTCTTCTCCCCTCCCCAGCCCTGTACACACACAATTATGCATTTATAATAGATTTTTACATGAAAAGGGACATTTGGAGTACAATCTCATTAGATAAAACTAGCACTTACATCATGATTATTGTATTTACCTTCACTGCTGTAATGTCACTGCCAACCAGAAATCCCTGCCATAATACCTATGGTATTCGACCTATTGTAACACGTGCTGAGTGTAGGATTAACTCTCACAAATCTGCTAATACAATTTGCTAAAATGAGGTTTTTGTCTCCAAACAGGATCATATGTAAAAATGTCTCTCTTGACTGCACACAACTCAAGATGTTGATATCTTTAACCAGTTAGCATGGGGGATGAATAAAAGTAATACATGGAGAGCTTAGCAGATTTTCAAATGCAGTTCACACTAAACCTGTTTACCACTCAATACTTCTTGCAGGTGTGGCCAGGAAGTACAGTATTTCCAGATTATAACAATCCATCTTGTACAAAATGGTGGGTGGACGAGTGCAAGAGATTCCACGACCTAGTGAACTATGATGCCATCTGGATTGTAAGTATATTTTTAAAGCCTGTCTTAGATTGTGAAAGGTATGCTGAAAGCTTCCCAGTTTGTTTGATTCTTCATTGTACCATGATCAGTCCTTCCGTTTTTAAAAACAATCTTTGCAGGTTTCTATTATTCTGAAATATTGCCTCTAAGGAAGAGGTCCTCAAACCGTTCCTTGGGACCCCCAGGCAGTTGGATTTTCAGGCTATCTTTAGTGACTATGCATGAGATTTATTTGCCTTTACTGCCACCAATGATATGCAAATGTTTATCTTCCATATTCATTAGGGATCTTGAAAACCCAACTTTGGGGGGGGTGTGGGGGAGAACATAGAGGTAGACCCTGTGGAGGGTTTGAGTCTATGGATGGGGAGGATATTTTTCAAAGGAACTTTTGCAGATACAAAAATGATTTATCTGCAGAAATAGCCTTTTAAAACTGTATGCCTGACACAGTGTAAATGCAGACTTTTATGTGCATGAGAGAGAGGGATTCAAGGGGGTGGAGAACAAGCAAGGTGGGAACTTAGGTGCATACTTTTTGATTTTAAAAAGCATGTGCACAAATTCAGAAAAAGTGGCCCACCAAATAGTAGCTGCAATTGTGAGCTTTGCTAAGATAATTTTCAAACTCATTGTATGTGCATGCTTTTGCTCTGATAATTTGTGTAGTCTATAGATTAATATAGTACCTACAGACTTTACATTACTCAAGAATTATACCCAAAGAACACAATGAAAACTGTATGCTAAAAGTGAGCTTCTGAGCCTGCGGCATGGTGCTCCTGCTGCCACACCTCCCCGCTCAATGGTTTAGAGGGTCAAATTCTGAAAACTTTCCTTGATGAGTTTGTTTGTCTATCTGGAAAAGGTGAGCACTAGTCAACGTTTTGAAGATGTTTTGGTATGGTAGCAGTTGTGCTTGCTCAATACTTGAAAGAGTCCCCATTTCACAAAAGTCTGAAATATATAGTTTTTAAATTTGCATTCAAACTGAAACATTGAAAACATCATTTTATTATTTTGATACTAACTAGAATAAAATTTCAGTTGAGACAGCTCATCTGTTGCAGGCACCAAAACTATTTGTAACTGTGATAAAGCCTGGTGGAGGCCTGCACAGTAATGGCATTTAATAAAAAAAAAAATCATTGGATTTTTCATTCTGTATCAAAAATAGCAAGCACTCAATGACAGACAATATTGTTGATAGTCATATTTATTAGGTCATATTTAATTATTTGTCCTTGATTTGAATTTTGAATTTTCATCGGGCATATTACTCTGGATAGAGACGCCGACATTGCCGAAAATTCACCTCTGGCACAGAGATCCACTCAAAACTTAATCTTGCGTTTGGATTGCTGCTGTCCCTTGATACAACATAAAGGAAAGTGATTCATTTTTATTTGTAAAATGCTTAAAAAAAAAATCAAAAAAAGGACATTGAGCCAGGACCAATGATTAAATATGATCCAATAAAGACATGCATAATGTTATGGTTTTGATGAATTGGTGAACCCCGGGCCGAGGTGAGAGATGTCTCTGCCCACAGGGAGGAGCCCTGTGGGCCTCACCGTCGGTATACCTGGGAATTCCTGAAGGCTGATGTAATACTTCTGAATGCAGATCCAGTAGTTGCCCGCAGCGCAGGGCATGCTGAGGAAGCTGTACTGTAGAAGTTAAAGAGGCAAAGGTAGGTGATACAGGAACCAGGCCGTAGATCCAATATAGGAGATGAAGTATCCTGAGGCACAGATAGAGTAGCATGGATGGACTGAAGAATGGTAGTGGCCCGAGGAAGGGGTAGATATGATAGAAGTTGGAGAATGTACTCACACAAGCAAGTCCCAGTAGAGATACCCAAGGAGTGGGTCAGGATGTCCCAGGTAGAAGGGTCCTCCAAGGAGCGGATAGCCAAGATGTGGAAGAGCCGCCGAGGAGTGGGTACTCAGAGCATCCAATTGCCAGGAGGAGAGTCTGGAACAGAAGATCCAAGTTAGAGCGGATTTAACAAGCGAGAAAACTCCTTGCTAACTCGTCTTAGCAATGGGCCTGTCCGTATAAGTACACTGGCGGTGTTGACATCATCGGGAGGGGATGCTCCTGAGGTTCCCGTCATGATGTATTCATAAGGAGGTCCTGTGTGCGCGCCTAGGTGATGCCGAAAGTAAGATGGTGGTTGGTAGCACCCACGCTGTCCCAGGGACGCCGAGGAAGTCGGTGTTGGTTGGAGGAGGCCGGCATTCTCCCAATGATTGATGGTGCAGGGAAAAAAGAGGTGAGCATGAGAGGTCGCAGCCACCTGCGACTGGGCACAGCACATAAATAACTTGACGCGATTGGGTGTTATGAAAGTTCTTTGCAGCCAGCTTTAAGCATTGTCACAACCGTATAATTTATTGAGATGTGGTGCTGTTGAATGAGTTTTGTATAGTGTTTTGTTTCATTCATTTAATATGACATAGACAATATTGTTGATAATGCCAATGTGGTTTTTTTTGTTTTCAAAATGAAATGATAGAAAATAATATGAAATTTTGTTTTTTCTTCTATCGTTTTTAGTATGCATTCGTTTCTGAATATGTGCACTCTTACTAAAACATAAAACATGAGAAAAAAAGGGAAAACTGATGACAATGAAAATTGAAGTCAATGCCACAACATGACACAAAATGACATTTATTGGCCTACAGATCCCTACTACTTACTGATGCCTCCAACCCTTCCAGCCTTCCCCTCTGGCTCCTATATACTCTACTTGAGGTTTCCAAAAGAGAAAGCCCCAGTTCCCTGTACATACCCGGATCAGTCCAGACAGTGGATGGAGCCAGAGAAAAACTGAAAAGGCATGCCATATAAGGACAGCGCTCACCCTGCAGCCATCAGTAGTTCTCTGGTTCCAGCAGATGCCGACGGATGAACCTGCAGTTCCCTCTTCTTAGTGATATTTCTTTATTTCTTCTTGCGAAGTCTTCTCCTTTCTCTTCGCTAGGTCAAGCAAGTATTTCTAAAAAAAAAAAAAAAAATATATATATATATATATATATATATATATATATATATTCAGGAACAGTGAATTTTCTTTTCTCTGGAGACAGTTCTGTCTCCAGGATCTTGTAGAGACCTAGGTGGTGGGGGGGGGGGTGTTCCCCTTGAGTAATTCAGCCAGGTCTCTTTCCCGGTATTCTAATTCCCTGCCTGGGGGTAATACTGGTGGTCCAGTCACTCCCCTCTTTTGCACTGATGACCCTAAGATGTGATTATTCCTCGGGTCCTTTGCAGAGATGTTTTAATTCCTCTGCTATGGCTCAAACCCTTCAGCCTGTTTAGCTGTTTCTCAAACAAAAAATAAGAAAAAAGTAAAAGAGAGACACAGCACAGTGTAAAAGTTGAAATAAGGCAGCTCTTCACGGCTCCGGGCCGTCTGGCAGGAAAAGCAGCGACTCAAGTCCGTTCAGTCGGCTTCCCCGTTTCGCAGCAATCAGGCTCAGCTGTTTCACACACAGCTGACTTCCCAATTCTGAGGTCAGCTTTTTGTCTTGCCTGCGGGGAGCCTGCCTCGCAGCTCTCCCGCAGCGGCCTCTGCTTGCCCGGAGGGGAGGGACCCTCCTTGGCTCCTTTGAAGTCAACGACCCGAGGTCGGGTCGGCAAGTGTGCGTCCGGGCCCATCCTCCACACAAAAAACCATGGGAGCAGCGGCCATTTTGTGCCTGGACCTCGCAGCAGACTCGGATCCTCATGGTGGAGGGGAGCTGGATTTTTGTCATTTACCGCCTGACTTAAGCCCTATGGGATCTCCTGATGCTAATTCTGACCCTCCCCGAGGGGCTTCTCCCCCTCCCCCCCCCCAGGGCTCCAGCAGAGCAAATACTCCTTTTCCACCAGAATTTGTGCTCTTTTTACATAAATCGTTTTTAGCAAGCTTGGAGGTGCAGGAGGTTACCATTCCGGGCCCCCCACCGGCAAAAATCCCTCGTTTGGTTCTTAGCCAGGGCTCTTGCATCCCAGACTCGCAGGGCACTACTAGGGTCAGGTCTGTACCTGGTGGGTCAGACCCACCTGACCCTCCTCCTCCTCCCTCTCTGCTGCCCGATCCAGATGCTAACCCAGATCTTTCTCTTGATAATCCCCCCCATGGAGGGAGATGACCCACGGGTTTTGAGGTTGTTTAAGGGGGAGGAGCTGGACCCGCTTATTCCTTTTGTTCTGGATGAACTTGGAATCGATGTGCCTGCAGAAGAGCCCGCCTCTGCCTCCTCCTCCCATACCATTGACCCGGTCCTGGCGGGTCTGAGGGCTCCGTCCTGTACTTTTCCCTTCCATCCTATGCTTATGCAGCTTCTGCTCAGGGAATGGGAGGCTCCCAAGTCTGGTCTCCGTGTGGGCAGGGCAATAGATAAGTTATATCCCCTCCTGGATACAGCTCTTGAGATGCTCAAAATACCCAAGGTTGATGCTCCGGTGTCGGCTGTCACCAAACGCACCACCATCCCGGTTGTAGGGGCCACAGCCTTAAAGGATCTTCAAGATCGCAAGTTAGAAGTACATCTCAAAAGGATCTTTGAGGTGTTGGCTTTAAGTGTCCGGGCGACGGTTTGTAGCAGTCTCATGCAGCGGGCAAGCCGCAGGTGGGTTCAACAACTACTCAGCACCCAGGACCTCCCATCTGCAGAGGCCGAACAAGCGGAGTGGCTTGAAGGGGCAATTGCATATGGGGCTGATGCCCTTTATGATCTCCTCCGGGTGCAGGCCAGGGCTATGGTATCAGCGGTCTCTGTCAGATGGGTCCTCTGGCTGCATAACTGGGCAGCGGACTCCTCTTCCAAGTCTCAGTTAGGCACTCTCCCTTCAGGGTAAGTTGCTTTTTGGGGAGGACCTGGAACAGCTTATTAAATCCTTAGGTGATAACAAGGTTCATAAGCTGCCTGAGGATCGCCCTAAACAGTCAAAATCCTTTTTTCCTTTGTGCTCTCAATTCCAGGGTCAGTGCAGGTACAGCAGAATGAGGGGGTCCTCTCAGTGTCCTGCCTCTTCCAGATCGCAGGCATGGTCTCATTTCTTTTGAGGGCGTCGATCGTTCAGGAATGGCAATCCACATGGTTCCGCCGCCAAGTCCTCGCAATGAGGAGGGAGGCCCATTCCTTCGTTCCTGCCTTAGGTGGACGTCTGTCCCTTTTTCTTGGGGAATGGGCCAAAATCGCCACGGATCAGTGGGTCCTTGGCGTGATCGCCAAATGTTACACTTTAGAATTTGCTCAGGATCTTCCCGACAGCCACCTGATCTCTCCATGTGGCAGTCGAAAATGGCCAGTGGTGTGCCAGACTCTTGACAGGCTCAAGGAACTCAGGGCCATAGTCCCTGTTCCTCCAAAGGAACAGGGATCCGGCCAATATTCCATCTACTTCATCGTCCCCAAGAAGGATGGTTCCTTCCATCCAATTCTGGACCTCAAGAGAGTCGACTGGGCGCTCAAGGTTCTCCATTTTCGGATGGAAACCCTGAGGGTGGTCATTGCGGCGGTTTGCTCCGGCGAGTTCCTACCTTCGCTCGACTTCACAGAAGCTTACTTTCACATCCCAATTTGCAAGGAACACCAGAAGTGTCTTCGCTTCGACATACTGGACCGGCATTTTCAGTTCCAAGCTCTCCCGTTCTGGCTCGCCTCTGCCCCTCGCACGTTCACCAAGGTGATGGTGGTGGTGACGGCCTTTCTCTGGAGGGAGAGGGTCTTGGTCCATCCCTACCTGGACGATTGGCTCATCTGGGCGAAGTCGGAACAGCTCTGTGTGATGGCGGTCAGTCAGGTAGTGTCGGTGCTCACCTCCCTCGGGTGGATAGTCAACTACTCCAAGAGCAACCTCTTGCCCTCTCAAGTTCTGGAATTTCTGGGAGCTTGCTTCGACACTTGCATGTCCAAGGTCTCCCTGCCTGAGGTCCGTGCACTCAAACTCATGCAGCAGGTACAGCATCTCTTATCACTGTTGATACCCATGGCCTGGGATTACCTTCAAGTTCTGGGCTCTAAGGCTTTCACTATAGATCTGGTGCCCTGGGCGTTTACGCATATGTGCCTTTGCAGAAAGCTTTACTGGCCCTTTGGAAGCCGGTCTCGGAGGAGATTCGAGCGCCCCTACCATTTCCCGAGTCTACCTTCATCAGCATGCAGTGGTGGCTCTCTCTTGATCACCTGTCGAGGGGAATGCCCCTGGAGACTCCTCAGTGGATTGTCATGATGAAGGATGCTAGCCTTTCCAGCTGGGGAGAGGTTTGTCAGTCTCAATCAACGCAGGGCTCTTGGTCTCCAATCCAATGCAAATGGCACATCAATTGTCTGGAGGCCCGGGCAGTTCGACTGGCACTCAATTTCTTCCTTCCCTTGATCCGTCACAAAGCAGTGAGAGTTCTCTCCGACAATGCCACCACGGTAGCTTACATCAATCACCAGGGAAGCACCAGGAGTTGACTGGTAGCCCTGGAGACCAGCCTATTGTTCGCTTGGGCAGAGTGCCATTTGGACCACCTGGCGGCTTCCCACATTACAGGAAAGTAGAATGTTCAAACAGACGTCCTCAGTTGCCAGCATCTCGACCCCGGAGAGTGGGAGTTGTCGGATGAGGTGATGGATCTAGTCGTCCGCAGGTGAGGGTCCCCCACTTGGACTTGATGGCCACCCTGAAGAACGCGAAGGCTCCTCCATTCTTCAGCCGCAGGAAAGAACTCTGCTCAGAGGGCATGGATGCCCTGGTCCTGCCCTGGCCCAATGAGGTCCTCCTTTACTTCCCTCCTTGACCTCTGGTAGGAAAAGTTCTCATAAGGATAGAACTTCACCATGGACTGGTCATTCTCATAGCGTCGGAGTGGCCTCAGAGACCGTGGTTTGCGGACCTCGTGAATTTCATATCGGACAGCCCTCTTCGTCTCACTCACCTCCACAATCTCCTGCGACAAGGTCCAGTATTTTTAGATCAGGCAGATCACTTTTGTTTTGCGGCTTGGCTTTTGTGCGGCGGCTGAGGAAGGGGGCTACAAGGAGGAAGTGATTTCCATGCTGTTGCGGGCCTGTAAAACCTTGACATCTTTCTTATGTTCGGGTTTGGAGGGTTTTTGATAATATGTGCGTGGAGGCTGGGGTATCGATGCGCAGGGCATCGATCTCTCTGGTTCTTTCCTTCCTTCCTTCAGAACGGGCTCTCTAAAGGGTTGTCTTTCAACTCCTTGTGGGTTCAGATTTTGGCTCTTGGCTCCTTCTTGGGCAGGCTGGATGGTTACTTGGTGGCCGCTCATCCAGATGTCGTTCGATTTCTTAAGGGGGCTAAGCATTTGAATCTGCCGGTCAGGGCTACTTGCCCATCTTGGAATCTTAACCTGGTCTTACAGGTTCTCTGTGTGGCACCTTTTGAACCCCTCCATCGGGCCACTCTCAAAGACCTCAAGCTTAAGACTGTGTTCCTCGAGGCTATTTGCTCAGCCATGAGGGTTTCCAAGCTGCAGGCTTTATCCTGCCGGGAGCCCTTCCTGTGATTCTCTGATTCAGGGGTTTCTCTAAAGACGGTCCCTTCTTTTCTGCCAAAGGCAGTTTCCTCCTTTCATGTCAATCAATCGGTGGAGCTCCCTGCCTTTTCTCCGGAAGATATTGCTGGCACGTCAGGTGCTGATCTCCAGTGCTTGGATGTTAAGCGTGTTCTCCTTCAGTACTTGCAGATCACTAATGATTTCAGAGTCTCCGATCATCACTTTGTTTTATGGAGTGGTCCTAATAAAGGTCAGAAGGCCTCTAAAGCCACCATTGCTCGCTGGCTAAAGGAGGCGATCGCATCGGCATATCTTTGTCAGGGGCCGGCCAGTTCCGGAGGGATTAAAAGCCCATTCTCTGTATTTGCAGGCTACTTCTTCGGCAGAGAGCCAGTTGGTTTCTCCTCAGGAAATTTTCAGAGTGGCTACCTGGAAATCTATGCATACTTTTTCTCGGCATTATCGTCTTGACGTTCAGGCACCAGTTTTTGGTTCTTTTGGCAGACATATGCTCCGAGCGGGACTATCTCGGTTTTAAGGTTATTGATGTTTGGGTGGATTCTTGGACACTGTGGCAGCTGACCACGTCCATGGGGGCAGTCCCGTGAGGGACCACTGTGTCAGGCTAGACTCTGGACACACAAACACAGATTTGAATATTTTATTAAACAGTTTTGGAAACCACCAGAGGTGGCAGTAGTGAGTAGTAGATGTTGAGCCCGGCTGGGCAGGTATCCCACAGAACGCTGGAACAGCGAATCTTCTGCTAGGCTGTGCTGTAGTGGAAAGAGACTGAGTTATGAGTACACAATAAGAAGCATTCAGAGTCCCAGGTAGAATTAGGAGAAGCTCTGAGATAGGGAGAGCAGACCCTCAAGGAGTGAGTACCTGTTCCCTTGCTTCGAAAAACTGCCCTTTGCCCCAGTCATGGAGCCTGTATGATCTCCCGCCTCAACTGCTGCAGCTGACACTGCATAGGAACTCTAAAAAATCTCACTTGGCACCTACAACTCAAACAGAATGCTGCGGCCGTATGCTGCTGAACACAAAGCTGTTCAAAAAGATCGAACCTATCTTCAAACCCCTACTCTGCGTATCAATTATTTACCAAACCAAGTTTAAAACCCTGGGTGCATCCCCCTCAACCTGAGCCAATGGCTAAGCTTTTCTATCTCCTCTCACTCTTTGCTTCAAATGCGCCTAATGGTTCCACCACTAAGAAACCAGTGCCCCACTAGTACCAGAGAGTGAGAGGGCCATTACAGGAGCAGCTCCTATACTATGAAACACTCTGCCATTCAGCAGCGGACTAGCAGCTAGTCTGCTGGTCTTCAGGAAACTACTGAAAACATGGCCTTCTCAACATAAGAAGTATGACCGCCTACCCCTTTACTTGCAAATTTCTGAACTTGAAACACCCACACAATATCTGTGTCACAGACACTGAATAGGAAAGTATCTGCACTGCCCACCATTTATTATTTGTGTGCCTTATTATTCTATTTTTTCATTTTATTTCATTGTATTTATTTTGGGTTTTTTTATGTGACTTACCCCAAAACCATCCATCTTTTAGCCTTACTCTGTATATATTGATCTGCTGTAATATGCTTTGAGCTCTTCCAATGTAAAAGTATATCATAAGTAAATAATGAGAATGATGACAACAAAACATTGGTCTAAAAATGACATGTTTAACCCAACAATGTGTGTGTTCTGATAGGCGTTTGATAAAGTGTGACCTTGTGGTAAGCTCCTGTTGATAGCTATTTAAATTATAACAAAGCCTTGTGATTAGACATGGAAAAAAGATGGGAACTAAATGGGAACTACCTGGAGCATTTATCTACTCATCTGCCCAAAATTGAGGTGGTAGGACAAGGAGAGCATTTGAATTTAAGAAAGCATGGGACAAGTACAGGGGATCTCTAAGAGGGTAGGAATTGTAAAGCAGAGTAGTTGGTGTGGATGGGCAGACAAGATAGGTCGTGTAATCTTTTTTCTTTCATCCACGTTTCTCTCTTTCTATAATGGAGAAGAAATCAGAAAGACAATTGAAACGGTCCTAGATATGTTAAAAGTGGTCATGTTCTATAGCTAGCAGCTGGCATATGTCCTGCAGTGTGCACAGAAAAAATCAGGCCGAGCTGATGGACTGCTTGTTTTGGCTTTTTTTTTTGCTGTCATTTTCTAGGTAACTATGCCCCTAAACTGTTTAGTAGCATTTAATTTATTTACTACTATATCAAGTCAGATCATTTTTCTTCTATTTATGTTTTATAAATTGAAAAAAATATATAGATTGAGTCAGACCTCAATTTTTCTGATAGAATGAGGAAAATATCACACATCAAATATCCACAATCAAAACATTATAGAAAATAATAGGATATTAGTGTCTACTTGACAGGCATAATAGGCTCTACCAGCAAAAGCCTTTCATTGCCTTACATTTATCATTGTCTGGTGTATCAATACACACTGTTTTGAAATGTTTCAATATCAATATAACACTTATCTCTGTCTTGTTTTGTCTTTAATAAAGTCCCATTCCTGACACAGGCCATGTTTCAAATGGATTCTGCATCGGGGGGACGGAGGATGGAGGACATATCTTGAGTTTCGTAGTACACTTGTATTCACATGTTCTCGCGCAATGAGCTCTTACAGCATATTTGTTCTTCTAGCCTCAAATCTGAATATCTCCAGAAATGTTGCCGTATAGTGGCCAGAGTGTGCTGCAATTAAAGTGGGCTCTTCTGCACAGTGACTGCTCACTCTCACAGGGAACTTGTTTGCCATAAGAATTTACGCTGTAAAGAATTGGGATCATCACTCATTGAAGGACAGAATCTCGGGTGTCACATAAGAGTGGCAGCCGTGGGTGGGATTCAGAGTACATGCATCTGGATTGCAAAAGCTGTCACAGTTTTTAGTTCCCTGCTGAGGATTGTTACTTCAACTGGGGCGTTGAAGAAGAAAAGTAAAGGAACAGAAATGAGAGACCCCCATCCGAAGTAATTGGAAATGCAAACATAGGCACTTACAACCCCAGTAGGATCAAGTACCAAATACGCTGGAATTACAAAGCAAGAGAATCCAGTCAGGAAATATACAAATAAAATGAAAATTAAACAAATACAGAATTCAGCCTCCTCAAGGTCATTATTCGGAGGCACTTAGCCAGATAATTCACTAGTTACCTGGCTAAATGAATATCTGAGAGATAACACATCCACAATGTGTATAACGTTTATTAAACAAAATAACACACTCACCTATATAGACACTCTAAAAGCTAAACTGACACACACATTCAACCATTCAATACAAAATTTGTGAATTATTGTAATGTATGTCACTGTTAATTCAAGTATAATTTGTTGTTTTTAACAAGTGTGTGAATGGTTGAATGTGTGTGTCAGTTTAGCTTTTAGAGTGTCTATATAGGTGAGTGTGTTATTTTGTTTAATAACGTTATACACATTGTGGATGTGTTATATCTCTGTTCTTGTGTGATTAACAAGTAAACAATAGGGATATTATAATTGTTACCCTTTGTATTATTTTACCGTGTTGGTTAAATGAATATCTGGGCACTTATCTGGCTACATTTTAGCCAGATATCTTATTAGGATGCTAAAATGTAGACAGATAATTTAGGGGCATTCCAGGAACATTTTGGACATTACATTAGCCAGATAACTTACCAAAGGGCCTCATTTTCTAAGAGGCTCGCACGCGATAAGGGACCTTTCGCACGCGAAAAATCCCTTATCGAGTGCGATACCAGGATGGGGGCGGAGTCGGGGCAGAGTCGGCCCCAGAAGAGGAGGAGGTCGGGGCGTCAACCGGGGCCGACTCTGCGCCGACGCCGCAGACAGTGAAAAGGTAAGGCCCTTTTCACGTCCTATTTCGCTCCCAATAGCTACACCTCCTATGGTGGCGCATTGGGTGCAGGCCTGCGATACTTTAGAAAATGAGACCCCAAGTCTGGTCACATCAAAGATAACCAGGCTGTATTCAATAGCATACCTATACATTTGAATGTATGTCCAAGTTTATCCAGCTAATTTTGCTATCTGGGCAGTGACTGAATATGTTTCCCACATGAACTTTTCTATCATGTGATTATACCTAATCTGTCTCCAACTTTCCTGCAAGAGATCAGCAGCAAGAGTAGGTCCTTGCTTTCCTGTTCTTTCCAGGGTCTTCAGCTCCCCTGCTAGAACTGACACTGCTTCGGGTGAAGTCTTCCCTTTTTGTCACATCACTTCAAAAGCTGCTCCAGTTAGGGCAATGGGTTTGAGTGACAGGTTCTCCACCAAGAGGAAAAATCAATGGTATCATCCCTTAGTGTACCTTTAATGTGATCTAAAGCTTTGGACATTTAAAAGGCGTGGGAGTGTGTTATTATCATGTTTTTTTCCAGTTTTTCATTATGGAGGATCTTGCGAGACTGGAAGATTGGGCATCCAAATAGCAGATGAAATTTAATGTGGACACGTGCAAGGTGATGCATATAGGGAAAAATAACCCATGCTATAGTTACACGATGTTAGGTTCCATATTAGGTGCTACAACCCAAGAAAGAGATCTAGGCGTCATAGTGGATAATACATTGAAATCGTCAGCTCAGTGTGCTGTGGCAGTCAAAAAAGCAAACAGAATGTTGGGAATTATTAGGAAGAAAATGGTGAATAAAACAGAAAATGTCATAATGCCTCTGTATCGCTCCATAGTGAGACCGCACCTTGAATTCTGTGTACAATTCTGGTCACCGCACCTCAAAAAAGATATAGTTGTGATGGAGAAGGTACAGAGAAGGGCAACCAAATGATAAAGGGGATGAAACAGCCTCCCCTCATGAGGGAAGGCTTAGAAGAGGTTAGGGCTGTTTCAGCTTGAGAAGGGATTGCTGAGGGTGGGGGGGGGGGATATGATATGTCTTTAAAATCATGAGAGGTCTAGAACAGGTAAATATTAATCAGTATTTACTCTTTTGGACAATAGAAGGACTAGGGGGCACTCCATGAAGTTAGCAAGTAGCACATTTAAAACTAATTGAAGAAAATTATTTTTCACTCAACACACAATTAAGCTCTGGAATTTGTTGCCAGAGGATGTGGTTAGTGTAGTTGGGTTTAAAAAAGGTTTGGATAAGTTCTTTGGAGGAGAAGTCCATTAATGGCTATTAATCAAGTTGTCTTAGAAAATAGCCACTGCTATTACTGGCATTCGTAGCATGGGATCTACTTAGTGTTTGGGTACTTGCCAGGTACTTGTAGCCTGGATTGGGCCTCTGTTGGAAACAGGATGCTGGGCTTGATGGACCCTTGGTCTGATCAGTATGGCAATTTCTTATTTTCTTATTTTCTTATTTTTCTTATTTATTGAACTGCAAGACTCACATTTTGCAAAATGGCGCCGCCCGTATGGCCATATTGCCGTACTGCAAAATGGCGCCGGCCATATGGCCGGCGCCATTTTGCATTACGGCAACACGATTCGAGTGCAGGAGGTCGTTCCCGGACCCCCGCTGGACTTTTGGCAAGTCTTGTGGGGGTCAGGAGGCCCCCCCAAGCTGGCCAAAAGTCCCTGGGGGTCCAGTGGGGGTCCGGGAGCGATCTCCTACGCTCGCAACGTCGGGGGACAGGAACCAAAATGGCGCCGGCGCTACCTTTGCCCTGTCATATGACATATGTCATATGACATATGTCATATGACAGGGCAAAGGTAGCGCCGGCGCCATTTCTATCAACGCACCCATGGCCCGAGAGTGGAACATCACACCGGGACCCCCCCACTGGACCCCAGGTAATTTAAGACATTTTGGGGGGGTTCGGGAGGGTGGGGGATTTATTTTAAAGGGTCAGGGTGGGTTTTAGAGTTGTTTTAGTGTGCCCGAGAGTGGAAGATCACGATATTTACACGATATTTAAAAAAACAAAACTGCGACAATCCGATTCCCTCCCCCCCCCAGCCGAAATCGATCGTTAAGACGATCGATCACACGATTCACATCTCTACTCTCCAGTGCAACTATATCTTTTTTGAGATAAGGTGACAGGAATTGCACAAAGTACTCAAGGTGCAGTCTCAACATGAAGCAATATAGAGGAATTATAACATTCTCCATTTTAGTCACTATGCCCTTCCTAATAATTATTACATTATGTTTGCTTTTTTGACTGCAGCAGCACACTGAACCGACGATTTAATGTATTATCCACTATGATGCCTAGATCCTTTTTTCTGAATGGTAGCTCCTAATATAGAACCTAATATTGTGTAACTACAACATGGGTTATTTTTCCCTATATGCATCACCATACACTTCCCCACATTAAATTACATCTGCCATTTGGATGCTCAATCTTCCAGTCTCACAAGGACCTCCTGTAGTTTATCACAATATGCATATTATTTAACTTCTCTGAATAAATTTGTATCATTTACAAACTTGATAACCTCACTTCTTGTATCCTTTTCCAGATCATTTATAAATATATTGAAAAGCACCGGTCCAAGTACAGATCCCTGAGGCACTCCACTGTTTACATTTTTCCCCTGAGAAAACTAACCATTTAATCCTCTCTGTTTCCTGTTTTATAAGCAGTTTCCAGTCCTCAAAAGAACATCACCTCCTATCCCATGACTTTTTAGCTTTCTTAGAAGCCTCTTGTTGTGGTTGTAGACCCTTAGATTGAGGCAAGGTTGGCACCACCTGCAGGGAGGAGCCCTACAGATCTTCATCAACAGGCGGACTTGGCTAGAGCAGAGACAAATGAGACCTTCACCAATACCAGTCCACATTCCCTGCAGGTTGAGATCTTAAGTGCCAGGGCCAGCTGAACTTAGAAATGGCTCTCTGGGTGGTGAAGAACTCGATGAAAAGCTGGAGATCAGCAAGAAGAGCGGTCCATATGGGCTATTGTTGGATAGGTGGTAGCTGGAGTCAAAGATGTATCCAAGGTCTGGGCAGGCGGCAAGCAGTAACGTCGAAGGCAAGCCAGAGGTTAGGGCAGGTGGAAGACGAGCAAAGTGGATGTCTGAGGTCAGTCATGAGTCAATCCAAGAAAAGGACGAAGTCAAGAGCAATCCGAGGTCCAAGCCGAAGAGACTACCTGGGCGATGAAAGGTGAAGAGTCAGGAGCCAAGGAGGGCAACTAATCTGGGAGAATGACCTGTTGCTGAAGCATATGATGATGGCCAGGTCCAGGTTTAAATACCTGTGCCCTGCTGATATCATGGAGGGACGCCGCAGAGGTTTTCCCACCATGGGCCCTTTAAATCTAGTTGCAGCATGCGTGCACCTAGGATTGCTCCCTGCCCACAGCTGGCCAAACATAACACCTCTCATGAGGAACTTTGTCAAATGCTTTCTGAAAATCAAAATACAGCACATCTACCAATTTACCTTTATCCACATGGGTTTTTTAACCCATTCAAAAAAAAATGTAGCAGATATGTGAGGCAAGACTTCCCTTGGGTGAATCCATGCTGTCTGTGTTCCATTAAACTATGTATTTCTATATGTTCTATGTTTTTATTCTTTAGAATAGTTTCTACTGTTTTTCACAGCACTGAAGTCAGGCTCACCAGTCTATAGATTCATGGATAAGTCCTGGAGCCCTTTTTAAATATTGAGGTTTCATTGGCCACCCTCTGTTCTCCAGAACAATGGATGATTTTAATGATAGGTTACAAATTTTTACTAACAGATCTGAAATTTCGTTTTTGAGTTCTTTCAGAACCCTATGAGTGTATAACATCAGGTCCAGGTGATTTGCTACTCTTTAGTTTGTCTATCTGGCCTACTTCAGCTTCCAGGTTCACTATAATTTGGTTCAGTTCATCTGAAGCATCACCCTTGAAAACCATCTCCGGAACTGGTATATTCTCAACATCCTCATTAGTAAACATGTAGCAAAGAATTCATTTTGTCTTTCCGCGATGGCCTTATCTTCCCTAAGAGCACTTTTAACCCCTCAATCATCTAACTATCCAAACAACTCCCTCACAGGTTTCCTGCTTTGGATATATTTTTTAAAGTTTTTTTTATGAGGTTTTGCCTCCACGGCCAAATTTATTTCAAGTTCTCTTTTAGCCTGTCTTATCAATGTTCTACATTTTACTTGACAGCGTTTACTCTTTTTCCTATTTTCTTCAGATGGATCCTTCTTCCAATTTTTGAAAGACTTTTTTTTGGGCTAAAATAGCCTCTTTCACCTCACGTTTTAACCATGGTGGCAGGGCCAGCAGAAGCACTAGGTGAGCTAGTCCTCAGCCTGGGTGCCGACCATTAGGGGCATGAGCGGCGGCGACGGCAAAGAGAAGTGGGGAATCAAATCTCCACTCCTCTTTGCTGCTGCCACTCGCAGAAGTAGGAGCCAGGGCTGCGACCGGGGGGGGGGGGGGGGGGTTTGGGGATGTCGGCGCGGCTAGGGGGGTGGGCGACGCAAGGCAGAAGGTGCCTAGAGCACCTAGTTCCCTTGCACTGGCCATGCATGCCAATAATCGTTTGGCCTTTCTTCCACCTTTCTTAATGCATGGAATACATCTGGACTGCACTTCTAAGATGGTATTTTTAAACAAAGTCCATGGCTGTTGTAGCCTCTTAACCTTTGCACCTTTCAGTATTTTTCTACTTTCCTCATTTTATCAGTTTCCCTTTTGAAAGTTTAGTGCTAGAGCTACAGATTTATATATTTTTCTCCTTGCAGGTATTAGTTCAAATGTTATCATGTTATGATCACTATTGCCAAGTGGCACCAACACCATTATCTCTCTCACCAAATCCTGCATTCCACTAAGAATTAGATCTAAAATAGCTCCCTCTCTTGTTGGTTCCTGAACCAGTTGCTCCATAAAGCAGTCATTTATCCCATTTGGGAACTCTCTAGCATGTCCTGAAGTTGCATTTACCCAGTCAATATTGGGGTCCTTTGCTTTCAGGCGAAGAGACATTGAGACGTCATGTCCGAATTCAAAATGGTAAAGTGATATGACTCGCTATATAATACTATTACTGCATGCCCTTGAAGAAGCTTGACAGCGAAACACGGGCCATGTTGGGTTCGGTAAAACAGAATGTGAAGAGTCTTTCACTAATATGCATTAGAAGAAAATTTTACAAAAAATCAAAAATTCTTTAAAAAATATTTTTTGTATTCATTAAAAAGATTTTTGAAAGGTGGGTGATGTGTAGACCGGTTGGTCACTTTTTAAGTGTCACAACGACAGGCTTGCTGACACCTTTTAGGCTATAGTAAAAACATTATTCTGGTTTCCACTAATTTTCTTGTTGGTAATTGAAATCTCCCATTATTACTGCACTGCCATCATATTTGCCTCAGCATGATCAGTCCTGTAATTTTAAAATATATTGCTTGTTATAATAAGCCTGAACATGTTTTATTTTGTTTAAATATTACAGTGGTTACTAGCAAGGAAACTGGATGCTGGGCTTGATGGACCCTTGGTCTGACCCAGCATGGCATGTTCTTATGTTCTTATGGTTGGCTATATACCTATAACACTAGGGAAAGACACAGAGACCCAAAACGTTTGGTGACTGTAGGATTTACTATATCGCACAGCTTTCTATATGCATTTGACTTTGTCTTTATTTTAATTCTTATTCTGCTAAAATTAAGGTCTTAGCCATTCATGATTTCATTTCAGATTCTAGGTCTGATCTGATGAAGTTTTCAGAAACAAAGCTTTCAGAGATGGAGCAGGCAGTTCTTATAGATCTTTGTCCTCCTGGCTATATTATAAATGATTTGCCTAGAATTTGGAAGTGAGGAGGGCATTTATCAATTATTTTTCTGAAATCAGCTTCTGGAAAAAAAAAAAGAATGGGATTTAAAGCAATATTTTTCTAGCTGTGAATGATTGCTGTCAAGTCCCAGCACAATGTGAGAATTCTCCTGTCAGTTGCCTAAGGACACCTCTGCTGAATTAGAGGAATTAATTACCTCATTCCATATGTTAACTTGGTGGTGGTTACAACAGATTAATTTTGCACCTACTCTCATGGCAGGTCACATTATTGGTGTATTAATGTGTGCTAAGGTGGATATGGGGGAAGGATTTATTTTTAATTTTAAATCTTTACCTTTAATGTGGTCAGGTCAGTACTACTTTGATTTCCCCATCAAGGCTTCCTGTAATCTTACAAATCTCCCATGGAAGCAGTCCAGGATTTTTACCAGAAGTAAAATAGATGGTTTATTTTAATAAGTAAAAAATTCAACGTAGCTTTTAGATGATTCTCACATGAAAACCTGCAGACAAAATGGCTTAGGCTTGCTGAGACTAAGAGGGATGGTGGGCTGTATGGAAAGAAGCATAACCAATAGGAAAAATGAGGTGATAATGCCCCTGTACAGATCCTTTGTGAGGCCTCACCTGGGGGCCGATGCAATACAGTGCGCTCAGCCAAGCGCAATGTATAACCTGCACTTCGACCCGGGTTAAATAGGCGCTAATCCACCCTGGAGCAGGTGTTAGCTGAGCGGAAGTAAAAGAAGTACAGAAAAGCAGAAAAAACTGCTTTTCTGTACTTCTTTTCTTAAGTAAAAAATTTAAAAAATCCAACTCGGCAGACCGCTGAGTTATGAAGACCAACGCCGGTAAACTCGGCGTCTGTTTCCATAACCCGCCGTCTGCCAGTAATGAAAATGGACACTGAGTTTATCGGTGCAGTTCCCCACTAACGCCGGGTCCAGTTTCACCTCAGCATCAGAGGAAAAAGTTAATTAAACCAGAATCAAAATGGGCTAGTGCGCCCCCCCCTGGGGCCCCCCCCCCCCCCCCCCGCGAGTAAATAGCTCCAGCTCTGGCCTGTGCTGACGCAAACCTGAACGTACAGGCCTCACTGACTACAGAGCCCTGCACTAGTCAGTCAGCCTTGCTGCGCCGCTCGACATCTCTATCATCCTGGAGGACTCGGAACTCAGAAACATGCAGTTCGCCGGTTATGAAAACCGATGCCGAGTTTACGTCTTCATAACTTGTGGGTGCCATGTGTGTGTGAGGAAAATGACCCACTTAGTCAGATAGAACTGAAATTTGGCTAAGCTGGATAGCTTAACTCCTCCCCAAAAAGCCCCTGGAAAGCCTCTTTATTATCATGCTAGATTTTAGCTACTTAATAACTTATCTGCTACAATAAAACTGGATAAGTGGCTCAGTATTCATAATCTTACCATTTAGACAGATAACTTGTGAGTTATCTGTCTAAATGACTTAGAATATTTGACCCCACAGTATTTAAACATCAAAAATGAAAATGTCTGCAATGATGTACTTTTATCTTGAAAATAAGAAATATATTTTTTTTTTTCTTCCAGGACATGAATGAAGTATCTAACTTTTTGAAAGGTTCTAAGAACGGCTGTGCAGATAACAACTTAAATTATCCTCCTTTCATGCCCAGTAAGTCAGTATTTGTAATAGTCCAGCAATAATCCAAAACACGTTTGGGTTGTACTGTAGTACACTCTTTGAGGAAAGGTTGCCTGCACAAAAAAAAAAAACCCTCTCTCTAGTTCTCCTTATTTTAGCTTCATTTTCTCAGTTGCTACTAAGTTAATTAATAGCATTGATCATGCTTCATCACTCATAGCTTTAGGTGTATGCACGTCGCACATTCTTATTAACATAACTAAATTGAAATTCTGCCGCTTTATCCAGTACTCAGTAGCCTACAGTAACTTCAGCTCATTATCTCACTACATCCAGGAGTTCAATAAATTAGTACTTTTAGCTCACCTGCTGAGAGTTGAAATGACAGTTCTTCTCATCACGGATGAAAGCCAGGTTCTCATGACAATAAGCAACAATTTTTTTTCCCTCTTATCTCAAATAAAATTATACTCCCGCTATCAGTTTCTCGTGGTGGTGATTGAGAAATAGTTGAGATGAAGCAGAAAGAAAATAATGAGCAATTGCTATGCAATGTAAACCAAAAGCTTGTTGTTCCAAAGGCTAACATTATATATCTCGCTATTAAGCATAGAAATAGTTGAAAAGTCATGGGGGAAAAAGATACAGTTATCATTTAAACCAACATACATATGATTTATGATTTCATAATTTTATTTTCTAGTAAAGTGAACAAAAGTATATGTTCATGCACACTATTAATCACAGCAGTATGGTAAAACAAGACTTTACTGGAGATCTAGAGGTTAATAGTGCGTTTTTTTTCTACTACTTGGTTTATTGATTGTCATGAAAAATAACATTCATTAAGGTAGGTGCAGCGCTGATTCTGAGTGAAAAAATAAAGATTAATAAAACCAGTGTATCGCAGTCTAATTCAACCTGAAGTGCAAACAATAATATGGATTGTTTTCTGTTCTTGAACCACAACGCATATCCTAGAATGAAAAGAAAATGTCAAACTATGCCTTCACATTACTAAAAAAACAAAACAAAGCACTGAACAAATCAGTCCTGAAGAAATCACATTAATTTACTATGACTTTCCTTTCAAGGAATTATGGATCGAGTTATGTATTCAAAAACCCTATGCATGGATGCAAAGCATTACAACGGAATTCACTATGACCTTCACAGTTTATATGGACACTCAATGATCCTTTCAACTGAAGAGTAAGACCACTTTTTATCCTTGTGCTGAGTAAAGATGCAGCTAACTGCCTTGTGACCGTGGCTGCCCAATGGCACCAGTAGCCCCTGTCACAAGTTAAGTGCAAAGGGCAACTGGCGTCATTTTGAATGAGGGCAGCCACTGGCCTGAAGAGTGAAAGGATGCTTCTGGGCCCCCTATTAGACCACTGAATGTTTCTGCTGTTTCCTGGGGAGGGAGGGGTCAGGAGAGTGGGAGGGCATCCGCTAGTAGGGGGAGGGCACTGCTTTTTACGAAAAGGTAAGGGTTGGGGTGGGTTCAGGTTTTTTTTGTTTTGTTTTGTTTTGTTTCTTTTTATGTTTGCATTTTTTTTAACACCCACAAAAAAAATGATAGGAAAAGCATGAGAGGCTTCTAAGAAAGCTAAAATGTCATGGAATAGGAGGCGATGTCCTTTTGTGGATTGCAAGTTGCTTAAAAATCAGGAAACAGAGAGTAGGATTAAATGGTCTGTTTTCACAGTGGAGAAAGGTAAACAGTGGAGTGCCTCAGGGATCTGTACTTGGACCGGTGCCTTATAATATATTTATTAAAGATCTGGAAAGGGGCACAATGCGTGAGGTGATCAAATGTGTGCAGAGTAGTTAAATCTCAAGCGGATGGTGATGAATTGCAGGAGGACCTTCTAAGACTGGAAGATTGGACTTCCAAATGGCAGGTGAAATTTAATGTGGCAAAGTGATGCATATAAGAAAATGAACCCTTGCTGTTGTTACACAATGGGCCAGGTTTTCGAATCTATGCCCGATTTTATAACATGCGCGCACATGTTATAAAACATGGTGTAGGTTTAGGCAGGTGTAGGTTGCGTGTGCCGGCCCTTGGCCCGACACGCGATCCCCCGGCACAGCAGCTGTGCTGGAAGCCTCAGTCCTGCCCCCAGACCGCCCCGCCCACTCCCCGCCCCTTTTTTCAAGCCCCGGGACATACACACGTCCTGGGGCTTGTGCGCATCGCCAGGCCTATGCAAAATAGGCTCGGCGCGCGCAGGAGTGGGTTTAAAAGGGTTACGCACGTATCCTACGCGCGTAACCCTTTTAAAATCCGCCCCAATGTTAGGTTCTATCTTAGGAGTTACCACCCAGGAAAGAGATCTAGGCATCATTGTGGTTAATACATTGAAATTATTGGCCCAGTGTACTGTGGCAGTCAAAAAAGCAAACAGAATGTTAGGAATTATTAGGAAGGGAATGGATAATAAAACAGAGGATGTCATAATGTTCTGTATCACTCCATAGTGAGACCGCACCTTGAATACTGTGTGCACTTCTGGTCACTACATCTCAAAAAGGATACAGCTGCACTGGAGAAAGTGCAGAAAAGGGCGACCAAAATGATAAGGGGCATGGAACGGCTGCCCTATGAGGAAAGGCTAAGGAAGTTCTGGATGTTCAGTTTGGAGAAGAGACGACTGAGGGGGGATATGATTAAAGTCTACAAAATCATGAAAGACTTGAACAAGTTAATGTAAATCGGTTATTTTCTCTCTCAGATAATAGAAGGACCAGGGAGCACGCCATGAAATTAGCAAGTAGTTCATTTAAAACAAATCAAAGAAAATTCTTTTTCACTCAGCGCATAGTACACTCTGGAATTCATTGCCAGAGGATGTGGTTACAGCAGTTAGTGCAACTGTGTTTAAAAAAGGTTTGGATAAATTCCTAGAGGATAAATCCATGAACTGCTATGACATTTATTAACAAGCAATAGTAGCTTGTGATCTATCTAATGTTTGGGTACTTGCCAAGTACTTGTGACTTAGATTGGCCACTGTTGGATACAGGATATTGGGTTTGATGGACCCTTAGTCTGACCCAGGCCAGTATGGCATATTTTATGTTCTTATGATCACAAAATTTCATATTTTTTTCCACTTTTTTTGTTTTTCCTCAAATACAATGAAATAGGAAATATTGTCTGTATTTCCTATTTCATTGCAAACAACTTCCCTCCCTTAATGTACACTAATAACTTGGTGGATGAATCAGTTACTCATAGATAATTAATACAGGAGGACTGTGTCATTGACTTTTTCACATAAATAAATTGGTCAGACGCTGGCCAATCTGCACTAGGGAAGTGACTCGTTTTTGAACGATTAAAATTATCGTCAGATAATTTTAAAATCGTCCAAAATCGTTAGAGTGCACGATACAATACAAATGCCCATGATTTATCGTCAGGGGCATTTGTATTATATCGTTAAATAGGGGGTGGGAAAACCGGCACACCAAAAAAACCCTAACACCCACCCCGAACCTTTAAAACAAACCCCCACCCTCCCGAACCCCCCCAAAATGTTTTAAATGACCTGGGGTCCCGGTGCGATGATCCCGGCGCGATGTCCCGCTCTCTGCCCACGGCTGCTGTGAAGAGAAATGGCGCCGGTGGCCCTTTGCCCTTATCATGTGACAGGGCAAAGGTAGCGCCGGCGCCATTTTGATTCCTAGCTCCCGACGTCATGCGTCCAGGAGATCGCTCCCGGACCCCCGCTGGACCCCCAGGGACTTTTGGCCAGCTTGGGGGGGCCTCCTGACCCCCACAAGACTTGCCAAAAGTCCAGCGGGGGTCCGGGAACGACCTCCTAAACTCGATTTGTGAGGCAATACTTCCTTTGGGTAAATCCATGCAGGCTGTTTTCCATTAAACCATGTCTTTCTATATGCTCTGCAATTTTGATCTTTAGAATAGTTTCCACTATTTCTCCTGGCTCTGAAGTCAGGCTCACCAGGCTACAGTTTCCTGGATCACCGTGGAGTCCTTTATAAATATTGGGATTCCATTGGTCACCCTCTAGTCTTCAGGTACAATGGATGATTTTAATGATAGGTTACAAATTAATAGATTTGAAATTTAATATTTTTAGTTCCTTCAGAACTCTGGGATACACATCATCAGGTCCAGGTGATTACCTATTTTTTAGTTTGTCAGTCTACAAACTTCATCTTCCTGGCTCACCTACTACATCTTCCTGGTTCACCATGATTTGGTTCAGTCAATCTGACTCATTACCCTTGAAAACTATCTCCAGAACCGGTATCTCCCCAATATCCTCATTAGTAAACACAGAAGTAAAGAATTCATTTAGTCTTTCTGCAATGGCATTATCTTCCCCAAGAGCCCCTTTAAAACTCTTTGATTTATCTTATGGTTCAACCAACTTCCTAGTAGATTTCCTGCTTTGGATATATTCTAAAACGTTTTTGAGTTTTTGCTTCTACAGCCAACTTCATTTCAAATTCTCTCTTAGTCTGCTTATCAATGTCTTTCATTTAATTTGACAATACTTATCTTTTTTCTATTTTCTTCAGATAGAGCCTTCTTTCAATTTTTGAAGGATATTTTTTAGCTAAAATAATAAACTCTTTCACCTCACCTTTTAACCATGCCAGTAATCATTTGGCTTCCTTCCACCTTTCTTAATGTGTGGAATACAGCTGGTCTGCACTTCTAAGATGGTATTTTTAAACAAAATCCACAGCTGTTGGACATCTTAACCTTTGCAGCTGCACCTTTCAGTTTTTCCTATTTTTCCTAATTTTATCAGTTTCCCTTTTGAAAATTTAGTATTGGGGCTATAGATTTATATATTGCCCCCCCCCCCCCCCCCCCCTTTTAGTCATTAGTTCAAATATTGATCATGTTATGATCAATATTTCCAAGTGGTCCCACCACAGTTACCTCTCTCATCAAATTTTATGTTCCATAAGAATTAGATGTAAAATAGCTCCCTTTCTTGTCAGTTCCTGAACCAACTGCTCCATGAAGCAGTTGTTTATTCCATCCAGGAACTTTACATATCTATCAAGTCCTGATGTTACATTTACCCAGTCAATATTGTGATAATTGAAATCTCCCATTATTACTGCACTGCCAAATTGGTTAGTTCCCTAATTTCTCTTAGCATTTCATCATCTGTCTCATCATTTTGGCCAGCTGAACAGTAGTATACTCCTATCACGACAGTCATACCCAACATACATGGGATTTCTACCCATATAGATTCTACTATGCATTTAATCTCTTGTATGATCTTTATCCTGTTGGACTATGCCCTCCTGGACATAAAGTGCCACACCCCCACCAAGTTGATTCTCCCTATCACTGCAATAACTTTGCACCAGATATAGCACTGTCCCATTGGTTACCCTCCTGCCAATTATGTCTATCTCATAAGGGTGTGCATTCGTTCCCTACGAATTGGGAATCCGGAATGTATAGGGCCTTATTCGTTGTATTCATGGGGAAGCCAAATGTATCGCGCTTCCCCATGAATTATTTGGCTGCCTAGGAGCCAATTTAAACAAACCCCCCACCCTCCTGACCCCCCCCCCCCAAGACTTAGCAGAACTCCCTGGTGATCCAGCTGGGGGGTCCGGGAGCCATCCCCTGCACTCACACCCTGGCTACAAGTTTCAAAATGGTGCCGATAGTCTTTGACCTTCTATGTCACAGGGGCTACTGGTGCCATTGGTCAGCCCCTGTCACATGGCCATCGGCACCATCTTGTGCTCCTACCATGTGACAGGGGCTGATCAATGGCACTGGTAGCCCCTGTGACATAGTAAGGGCAGAGGCTATCGGCGCCATTTTGAATACTGGCAAAGGCTATCGGCACTCTGGCCCCTCACTATGTCTAGGGGCAAAGGCTATCAGCGCCATTTTGAATACTGGCAACCGACGGCCGGAGTGCAGGAGGTTGCTCCCGGACCCCCGCTGGACTTTTGGCAAGTCTTGTGGGGGTCATGAGGGTCCCCCAAGACTTGCCAAAAGGCCCTGGTTATCCAGCAGGGGTCCAAGAGCAATCTCCTGCACTCAGGCCGTCGGCTGCCAGTAATCAAAATGGCGCCGATAGCCTTTGCCTTTACTATGTCACAGGGGCTACCGGTGCCATTAGTCAGCCCCAGTCACATGGTAGGAGCACAAGAAGAAACCGATGGCCATGTGACAGGGGCTGACCAATGGCACGGTAGCCCCTGTGACATAGTAGGTCAAAGGCTATTGGCGCCATTTTGAAACCGGCAGCAGAGGGTGTGAATGCAGGGGATGGCTCCCGGACCCCCCGCTGGACCACCAGGGAGTTTTGGTAAGTCTTGGAGGATTCAGGAGGATGGGGGGTTGTAGTTAATTTAATTTTAGCGGGGAAACGAATAGGAATTGACGTATAGAACGTATCGGGAGGCCCCCTTGCCGAATGCAACGTATCTGCCCCCCGACGAATACGAATCCCGAATGCAACATATGGCATCCCTCTGCACATCCCTGCTATCTCATCCTTCACTGCTATACACTCTAACTCTCGCTTCTTACTTTTTAGACTTCTGGCATTAGCATGCATACATTTCAAAATGTGTTTTTTGATTCTATTAACAACCTGCATTTCAGTTGATATGGATAATTTGGAATCCTTTATCTCAGGTGATTCTTTACATATAGGCACATATACTACTTTTTCTTTTATTAGAACCTCTCTGTTGGGATGACCTATTCTGTTTGATTAGTATCCTTCAAAGATACCTTCCTCTGAATCATGCAGTGCTGAGTGACTGTCGGCTTTCCCCCTTGTTCTAGTTTAAAAGCTGCTCTATCTCCTTTTTAAAAGTTAGTACCAGCAGCCTAGTTCCACTCTGGTTAAGGTGGAGCCCATCCTTTCAAAAAAGTTTCCCTCTTCCCCAAAAGGTTGCACAGTTGCTTACAAAACTGAATCCCTCTTACCTACACCATTGCCTCATCTATACAATGAGACTCTGGAGCTCTGCCTGCCTCTAGGGACCTGCATGTGGCACAGGGAGCAT
The DNA here is from genome assembly GCF_901001135.1 of Rhinatrema bivittatum. Classification (NCBI taxonomy): domain Eukaryota; kingdom Metazoa; phylum Chordata; class Amphibia; order Gymnophiona; family Rhinatrematidae; genus Rhinatrema; species Rhinatrema bivittatum. Next base: position 370,576 of record NW_021820554.1, on the reverse strand, counting down.
TTCAGAGAATGCGTCCATGGAGGTTCTGGATTTCAACTTTCTACCTGAAATTCTAAATTTGGCTTCCAGAATCTCCCTCCCACATTTTCCTAAGTCGTTGGTGCCCACATGTACCACATCAGCCGACCCCTCCCCAGCACTGTTCAAAATCCTATCTAGGTGACAGTGAGGTCTGCCACCTTCGCATCAGGCAGACAATGTTACCAAGTTTTGGTATCCCCAAAGAACCCCCTAATTAGCAGGAAATAAATGTCTAAATTAAGAATTTATAAACATCTAAAATCCAATTTTTGGTTAGAATCGAAAAGACTGATAAAACACCCCTGATGTGGAAATTGGGTTTTTTGGTTCTAATTGAAAACCCCCAAAATAGGCCTACCATGGGGATCTGTAATGACATCATGGGGTATAACTTGTGTCATAGCCAGCTGGCACCATTTTGAATGGAGATGGCAATGAGCCCAGAGCCTAGGAGACACTCTGGCTCCATTGGGCCACCAGGTATGCATGGGGTATGGGATGGGATGGGCTGGGAGATTGGAGTTGGCGGTGAAGAATTAATTGAAAAGGGGGTAGGGTTAAGTAGGGTTAAGTAGCGAGAGGGTGTTCATTGAGTAATTTTAAGATTTGTTTTCTTTTTATTTATATGAGGACTGCCTTATGAACAGATACATTTATTACAAAATATAACAGACCTGTGAATATGAAATAATGCTTGCTTCTATGGAAAAAATAACATATTACATGCACTTTACTTTTAGAGCCATTAAAGCAGTTTTCCAAGATAAAAGAAGTCTCATTTTCTCTCGTTCTACCTTTGCTGGATCTGGGAAATATGCAGGTCATTGGCTTGGTGATAATGCGGCCAACTGGAATGATATTAAATGGGCTATACCAGGAATGCTGGAATTCAATCTCTTTGGCATCCCTTACGTAAGCACATTTGCTTAATAACCCTACAAGTCAAATATCCATGCTCAGACCCAGGGAAATGGATTTTATGCATGTTTCCTATTATCAATATGTCCCCTCTCTATGACATCATCTTTTGTTATTTCCTTAATATATTTTAAAGTACACTATTGATTGCTACAGCATTTTCCTGATTTATAATAGGGGAAATTACAGATGATGTAAGTAGAACTACAGACACACACATATACTATTTCAAGATGTATGCTCATGCAATATACCTCATTACATTTTATTTTTTGATTTGGACATTAAAAAATAAAAGCTTAGTAATCTACTACCTTAATCTTACTGTAATGTTTCATTTAAGATTGGTATTATATATTTGGTATTGTGTATGCAGACAAATCATTGGCATATTCTATGTATAAACCACCTGCATGTGAATCTATTTTGCAGTATACTACTACTGCTAATTAGGTTTTCGGTAGCATTACTAGATGTATGCACTACTGTACAGATATAGAATCTCTGCTCTGTGATGCTTGCATCCAGGCAAACAAACAGATTAGACAAATTAGTGGCTTTGGTTTAAAATCAACAAGGCAATGAATGGGGAGAATCAGATTTAAGATTTTAAATCTGAAATAGTGGGCTATTAGGCAGAATTTAATTGAAGACAAGGACTATTTTATCTTTCTGAGAAAAGCTCTTCTAAAATGCAGATATAAGAAATACAGGCAGTAGGGTGTGTAGTTGTGAGTGCAAGGAGTGTCAGACTAAGGGGAAAATGTTCTTCAAAGCCATTTTAAAGTACTATGTAAATTCAAATGAGCTACACACAAACCACTCTTTAAATAGAAAGTGAGCTTAAAAGAATTGCAATATCTATCTTTCTGCAATATCATATATGGATTTAAAATTAAGAATAATTTATTTTTCAGATTGGTGCAGATATATGTGGATTTTTTGATAATGTCTCAGAAGAACTTTGTAGGCGATGGATGCAAGTTGGAGCTTTTTATCCTTTTTCTAGAAACCACAATGCGGAAGGATATAAGGTAAGTCTGAAAGAACAAGTTTCCAAACATCTTAAGGCAGTCAGGCTCTGCAGTTTGTAACCTATGGTGGTCCCAAATCAAAGCTGATCTTTCATCCCAACCACTCTGCTTTACCCTCTCATAACATTTTAGGATGTAGAAACTTCAGGCACACAGAATAAGGGGAAGGAATGAGAAGCACCTTTATTATAACCCTAATTTGCATAAACTATCGTTAAATTAATTTATTACAATGCAAGAAGTATCTATGCAGAAACATATTACTGTATAGTTATTAGTAATAAAACCGGGAAGCAATATGAATGCTAATGATATTGTGGCAATGCCAATGTACCAGCCAGAAGAATGATCACTCTCTTAACAAACTGTTATGCCTTTCAGTTCAGCAGTTTGGTCTCACTAAGCTTGTATTTTGACTGCCAGCCATTCTTGCAGCATAGGGACAGCCTTTGGGCCTAGACAGGGAGGTTCCCAGCATTGCATCAATCTGCATAAATGCATCATGGGCAGGGGTTACCCCCCTTCTCCCTAAAACATGAGACATGCAGTTCACTGACCACTAAGCCTTCATATAGAATCCCCTCATATATAAAGATATAAGGAAAAACAAATGATGAGATTTTTCTCTCCTGTTGAGCTGCATGAAGATGGAACAGGAAACCAAGTCAGTAGATGAAATGCATGCATTTGTATCACAGGACTATAAGAGTCACACATAGAGATTTGTTCTCTACAACATGCATCCAAAATAGAATATGATAAACACAGAAAAGTTATTTTTCAACGGAGTTATGAACATAAAAGTTGCATATACACATACAAGTAGATTGTACTTCTGTGCATGCTATTTTATAAACATAAAAAGTACACATGCATTTCTGGGTTTGCATGCACATTAAAACAAGCAAATAAGGGGTGGACTATGGTTGTTCAGAGATGGGGCCAAGACTTACACACTTACAAGTAAAATTTAAAAGCCCTGAGTGTGTGAATTATGGGGGCTATGTAACATTAGACACTATCCTAGGGAATTACGCATTTACATCTGCTCCCAAGGAGTAGTAAGTATAAAAATAGAAAAATTGGGGCTAGGTAGAGTAAGGTTATGAGTCAGGGAGGAGAAGGGAAGAGGGATGAAGGATAGGGTTAGGATTAAAGAAGTTCCCTCCCAGTCCACTCCTTAAGTGGAGCGGACTGGGCGGGAACTGGGAAAAAGGGTGATCACATCACCACACATAATTAGAAAATCCCCCCACGTGCTTGAGTCAAAGGCCAATCACATCTGCGCGCACGGATGTTAAAATCCGGCGCACATGTGTATGCAGACGTATTTTCTAACTTGCGCGTGGAGACACGTGCATGTTATAAAATCGGCACATCCATGTGCGCATGCCAGGAACCGCACATATATGGACGCTCGGTGCGTGAGTCTTAAAATCGACCCAATAAGTTCCTATTTAAAAGATACTTACATGAGTACATCTGGCAACTAATTTGTGCAACTTCACACTTAATAATTACCTAGTGCACTTGATATTAATCTCATCTGTTGTCTACTATTGATTGGGTGGGAGGTCTGGATGACCTGGGGGAAGAACAAGTAGGGTCTGAATGATCTGGAGAAGAACTGGGTGAATGGGGGGGCGGCAAAGCAGGGGGCAGGCCTGCAAAAGCCGGCAGCGATCGCACCACCGTGATGTTATCGCTGCCGGCTTTCACACCCAATAGCGCCACCGTGAAAGGTGGAGCTATTGAGCGCGCTACTGGTGGAGATAAAATGGCCTACCTTATCGCCGCCAGCGAAGTCATCGCGGAGTCCGCCCCGATGCCACCCCAACTCCTCCCCTTCTGGTGCGGACTCCACCCCGATTTAGCTATCACACGGGAAAAGGGACTTTTCGCGTGCGATAAGTCCCTTTTCACGAGTGATACCATTGGAAAATGAATATTGACCCTACTGACTTCAATGTATAAATCAGAGTTAACGCAAGCAAGTTAGTTTTTATCATGCATAAAATATCCAAGCATATGTTTATTAAATAAATAGGAAAAGTATATGTTTTTAATGCATTGCAGGTATTTGTGTATAACCAAAAATGCACATGTATATTGGGGGATAGACATAAGTATTTTATTACCTATATGTACCCTATACGTGTAGGTTATCAAATACTGTAGTAGATCTCTGTGCAGCCATGCATGGGCATAAATGAGGCTGCATGGAGTTTTTAAAAAAAATTACCTTCAGAAGGTTTTGCAAACCATTTTTCACAAAATTCATTATTAATGAGCTGTTTCGCATGAGTTTTCATCTCAGAAGTTCATTAATCATGAATTTTAAATGAACTTTCATGTGTGTCAGATTACCCATTGAAGTTTACTACCTTCAAGGCAGCATACTTGCAAATTTTTCACAAACAAGGCTTTATGCAGAAAAATGCACAAATCCCCTAAATGTCAGCATTTTTATATGTTTCAGAGCATTTCCTGCTGTTTTTCTCCACGAAGCCACACTTATGAAATAACTGTATGAATTAAAACATCAGTCCTTTAATGAGCTTGAGATTTATATAAACGCATCATTACTGTGAGGCTAAATACTGCTTTCTTAGCCCATATTTTTCCCTGAAATAGTAAACATTAGTTTAAAAATAGATTTCCTTTTGAATAATGAAGAATACAATTTGGAGGGTGGGTGAGGGAAGGCACCATACAGGTATTTTTGTACCACATCTTTCAAATTTAAGTCCCTGATTTTTATCTTGGGATCAAAAAATTCATCCAATCAAGCATGTTCTTGATGCAGATATGTATGCTTTATGTTGGATCAATTTACATCTCTCTATCAAGCTCCCTTTCTCTAAACATATACATATATAGAGAGAGGAAGAGGGAGAGAAAAAGAGACAGAGGGGGAGAGAGAAAGAGAGAGGTGTGTGTGTATATATATATATATATATAGAGAGAGAGAGAGAGAATGATTGCTATTATCACAGTAATTGTTTCAATTTTGTTTTTAGTCTCAGGACCCAGCATCCTTTGGAGCTGATTCTCTTTTGGTGAACACATCCAAGCACTACTTGAACATTCGTTACACATTATTGCCTTACCTCTACACTCTCTTCTACCATGCTCACACCAGAGGAGACACAGTCGTAAGACCAGTAATGCATGAGTAAGTCGAAAGAATAAAAGAAAAAAGAAAACTTGTTTACTTTGAAGAGAAGTCTGCATTCTTTTAAATATTTTAGTGAAGAGAATGTAATGGGGAGAACTTCATAGATGCACACATGTTTAAGAAGATTTGCTAATAGATTTCTATTGGCATGAAATATAGTGTTAATTCCTTGTACTACAGTGTTTAAAATGCAAAACATCTATACTGTGGCTTCTAACCGACCAGAAAATCTATTGCTGGTGCGCACTACAGTAATCCATTCTCCATACCATACAAAATATGTCTTTCAAAACCAAGCTTACAATGAAGGATTACTGTGCACAGCATATGAATTTGCTTTCTAGGTCAGTGGAAATAGTTTATTTCCAAAGTATATAGTTGCCTATGAAAATCGGAAATTTTTATTTTGCAAGACTGAGAGCCTGATGGGGGCTCTGAAATGATGGTAGCACCCACTTTCTTCAACAGTACTGCAGTTTTTAGTTTTTATATAGATCCTTGTGAATTAAATAATGCCTAGTTTTCATAAGCTATATTTATAAACAGTTCTGTAATCAATCCATAATGCATTTGGTCCAGTGTCTGCAAAACAAATTTATTAGACATGCATGGGGGAGTAATATTGAAAGGGACTTCTGAGGGTAAAACTGTGTGATGTATGCAGAAATGGCCTTTTACAAAATTGCCCACCCAATATGCAGGTAAAAGTTAAGCACATGTATCATGTATGCTCATACATTTACCTGGATAGAATAGAGGTATTCCTGGGAGCATGATTGTAAAGAAGTTTGAACTTATATGCATGCTAACAGAAATTATACAGACTAATAAATTGGGAACACAATAATAATTGGAGATCTTAATTACCTATATCGAAACACGTGGTATAGAAAAGTTAAACCATCACATCGCTATGAAATTTTATCTTATGTATTTAGGGACCATCATACCACCCACAGTGCTCACAAGTCAGACTTGCATCTCATGCACTTTAACGGGGTCACGTTTAATCAATTGGTCCAGATGAAAGGCATCAAAGTTCAATATTGAGTATTTTTATGAATTTTTTTACTATATGTATTTAAAAAGAAGAAACTTCCCTTGTTTCTGAATTATCGGGGTTGCTTATCCTGTAGCAACCCCGATAATTCAGAAACAAGGGAAGTTTCTTCTTTTTAAATACATATAGTAAAAAAATTCATAAAAATACTCAATATTGAACTTTGATGCCTTTCATCTGGACCAATTGATTAAACGTGACCCCGTTAAAGTGCATGAGATGCAAGTCTGACTTGTGAGCACTGTGGGTGGTATGATGGTCCCTAAATACATAAGATAAAATTTCATAGCGATGTGATGGTTTAACTTTTCTATACCACGTGTTTCGATATAGTTCATTTTAATCGTGGGATTTTTCACTAAGAGAATTTGTGTGTTTGGTTTTCACAGATCTTAATTACCCCAATATTTGAATGGATGAATGTCTCCAGCAGGGCAAGCCAGGGAAGTTAAGTTTCTAGTTACCACTAATGATGGTTTCATGAAGCAGCTGGTTCTGAAACAGATGAAACAGGGAGATATTTTAGCTCTAACTCCCAGTGGAACACAGGATGTGGTGCAAGGACAAACAGTGTTGGAGCTGCTTGGCAATAGTGCTCATAACATAAAATTTGACATAATCATTGAAGGAAGAATAATAAGTAAAATTACTATAGTAGCATTATTTATAAAAAGGGAGAGTATGATAATATGAGGTTAGAAACTACAGGAGTTTGACTTTTGAATGAGACAAAGAAATTGTTTAAAAATACTATGTTGGAAGCCTAGATATGTATTCCATACATTTAGAAAGGTCAAATGAAGAACAATCAACCACCAGCCCGATAAAATTGTGCTGAGAAAAGTTAAGCAACTGGAAAGGGATATCCCTATTTGGCTTTTATGGATTAATAAAAGTTTGGACACATTTCTTAAAAACAGATTCATTAACAATTATTAGCAAGGTAGATTTATGGATTGTCACCTCTTGCTTATGGGAGTGATCAAGAGGAAATGGGTCTCCCTATTTGAATCTGCTGGCTGCTTTCTAGTGGTCCAGATTGGTCACTGTTGGTGATAGGATGGTGGGCTTGAAGGATTATTGGTCTGACCCAGCATGTCATCTAAGTAACCTATGAAGTCTCAGAAGCTTATTACTACAATATCATTTTTATGGGATCAATATAAGACATTAGAACCTAGAAACAATCCATTATGGCTGCTATAAATCTGCATTATAATAATCAGGTCAGTATTAAGACATAGCCAACTAAATAAAGTTAGCCAGATAAAACATCTGACTAACTTACATGGGATATTTGCTGCTACTTAGCCATGTTGCGATCCCCCCTGTTGCTGCGCTACAGGTGGTCTCTTACCTTCCTCCCGGAGGCCGCTTCGAAGCCAGGGCCTCCGGGAGGCCTCCAGGACTTGCTCCAGGGCCTGAGAGGCCTAGCTGTGCCTGTGGCTTGCTTGCCAGCGTTTGGACTTCCTGTCTGGCGACGCCCTTCTCCTAGGGGCCGGCCCGCAGCTCTCCTCCTTATTTATAGGGCCAGCGGTGGGCGGTCCTGGCAAGCTCCTCCCAGGGAGTTGCCTTCTACCTCCAGTATATAAGGACTTCCTTTTCTTTTGTAACTGGCCTGCGGATCGGGTTCTACAGTCGTCTGTAACCTTGCCGATCCAGGTCCACCGTGGTCTGCCTTGTATTGATGGCTCCTTGTCCTGTCTCTGTCCGGATGTTTGCTTCCTGATGTTCCTGATGTCTGCCTTGATGTGTTCCTGATGTCCTGATCCAGTTCCGCTCGCTTCTGCCCTACGTCCTCGTCTGGTTCCTGAGCCTTCTGTCCTGTTGGGCCCTGGAGTGGCCAACAGGAGGGATTCGTCCCACGGGCTCTTGAGCTTCCCTGCCTGCCAGCCGAAAGGGCTTCGGATGTCAGTATCCCAGCATGGGAGTTCCTGTTCACCTGGATCTTCCGCTTTGTCTTCCCTGCACCCTCCTTCTCAGCGTGGTCCGCGACCAGCCTTCCTGGGCTGTGTAGGGCGTGTCTGGGTCGGGGTGGTCCGCGACTCAGTCCCACGGGTGAGCTGAGTAGGGCGCCCTGATGGACAGTGCCATGTTTCCTTCCAGCCCTCCTCTTCAACGTCTTGCTTCAGCCTGTCTTAGATGTCTGCTTCAGCCCCGTCTGACATCTTCTTTGTAAGGACTCTGTCTGCCCTCGCCTCTGTCCGGCCTGCTGCCCATTGCCATTCCCTGCGGCAGGTCCGAAAGGGCCGGGAACAGTCGGAGGACCGTTCATCAGTCAACTTTCCAGTGTTGGCTACCATGGGCGTGCAGGTCCGGCTGAGGGTCGGACTCCCTGCTTCTGTACCCGCCTGGCTCACCATGCCTGCCCAGCTCACCTACCACGGTGTGGCTTGGGGCTCCTCCTTGAGTCCTGCCGTGGCCCAAGGGCTCACCACCAGCTCGAGACGACCGCGCGCGCGCGCTCGTAACAGCCAAATAAGCCTTATTCAGCTAAGTTTAGACCTGCTATGGAACATGTCTCTAACTTATCTGGTTAGCTTAACCGGATAAGTTTGAATATTGCTAGTTATCTGGCTAAGTTACTCTCCCTGCCCACTCACAGCCAGATAAGGCATTATTCAGCTAAGTAGTGTCTGCTGAACATAGCCAGATATCCAGCTAAGTAACTTTCAGCATGTTTTCAATATTGGGGCCCTAGTAATTAGCGACTAGTAAAGCTTAATTTTTATAGTTCAATATCGATACATTGTGATTGATTAAGTAAAATCAATTTTTAAATTTTATTTATGCAAAAAAAAAAGTATTACTCGAAGAGTCTACAATTCAAAGAGGGACACCTAAAGAGCATTCATTATAGACAATTTTACAGATATCAACTATACAAGGATCAGTTCCAAATCCCTTGATTTATAAAACCAGTCATCCTTTTGAAGAAGACCTACTGCCCAATATTTACTCATTCATATTCTTCAACTATGTTTACTGCTCATTATATTTAACATGTGTCTGGTTTTCCCTAAATGAAGTTCTCCTGCATGGCCCTAACAACTATAGGCATGCAACATTATTCACATAGCCCAAAAACTTGCTTGATCAGAAAGGATATTGTCTACTTCCTGAAGGTTTGACTACAGACCATAGCTTGCAGTTTGTCTGGTAAAGTATTCCAGAATGTTGGACCAGCTACGGCAAAAATTCTGGCATGGAATTGCCATTAGGCGAACCAATCGCATAGAAAGCACTACAAGAAAGTTGCAGCCAGCCGATCTAAGAGCCTAATGTTGAGGATAAGCTGTTTTGGTGGACCCTTGGGCCGGCCTGCGGGAGACTGGAGAGAGATGGACTATAGTCTCTGCTAGAGGGCAGGCCGGGTGGCCGATACCAGGCAGGCGATGGATGGTGAGCTTCACCCAGGCAGCTGGTGCTCCTCCGGGAGGAGCCCGTAGGAGCCCAGCCGCTTGGGACTTAGGGGATTCACCCTGGAAGCCGAAGCTCCCCCGGGAGGAGCCCGTAGGAGCCTGGCCGCTGGGACTTAGGAGATCACGGAAGCTGGAACTGAAGCAGGTGGGCAGGGATCCAGAGTCAGGCAGGAACTGAAGCAGGACAGGTACTGGATCCAAACTGGAACTGAAGCAGGACAGGTTGCTGGAACCAGGAAGGCACTGAAGCAGGAGAGGTACTGGAACCAAGCTGGAACTAAAGCAGGACAGGTTACTGGAACCAGGCAGGGACTGAAGCAGGAGAGGTGCTGGAACCAAGCTGGAACTGAAGCAGGACAAGTTACTGGAACCAGGCAAAAGCAAAGATAGTACTTGGACACAGAAACGTTGCAAGTCGTAGGCAGGAACAGAGCTGCTAACGCAATAGCACGCTCCGGGGCTCGGAGCAACTGAGAACCGCAAGGAACCCCGTTGCAAGGCAAAGTCCTGGGCTCCGCGGCAGCCTTACATAGGCCGCAGCGTCCGACGTCAGGGGTAAGGCGGAGCCTTCAGTGGCGGGAAAAGGCCTTCATAAGCGTGGCTCCTGCGCGCGCGCGTGCACCTAGGGAGACGGCGTCCAGGAAGGGTTTATCAGCGGCGTCCCCCCCCCCCCCCCCCGTGGGGATGCCGCGAAACAGGCCGCAGGCTCTCGGAGATGGAATGGGACCAAAGAGGTAAGGGCCGGGTCGCGACCATCGCGACCGGGACCGTAACACCTAAGGTGTTTATAAATCCTTAGATTGAAATAAGATCGACCATCACTATGCTCTTTGTGACTCATTATTGCTAGCTTTAATTAAATTCTCCACAGGATTTGTAGCCAATGGATTTACAGTCTCTTAAGATAGGGGTAATATGATCTCTAAGTCTTGTACCTGACAGCACATGCACGGCCTCCTACTGAGCCAACTGGAGGATCTTAAATGTGATCGCTGGTAGTCTGGTGCATATTACATTATAGTAATCTAGGCTATTTAAAACTAATGCTTACTGAACAGTGCGGAAATCATGTGGTCTAAAAAAAGGCTTACGTTTTTGCACATGGCACAATTTGAAGACTGCAGTTTTTACTGCTGCTTTTAATTGTGCGCACATGTATAGGTCAGGATCTATACATCTATACGTCTATCACACCTAACTTCCTCCCTCCACTCTCTTTAAGAAGAGACGGCTGAGGGGAGATATGATATGATATGTTAGAGGTCTATAAGATGAGTGGAGTGGAAGGAGTAAACTTTAATAAGTTGTATTCTCTTTCAAAAAGAACAAAGACCAGAGGACCCACAATGAAGTTACTAGTTGATACACTTAAAACTAATAAGAGAAAATATTTTTTAATCAACATATAATTCTGGACTTCATTGCCAGAGGATGTGGTGAAAGATATTAGTGTAGCTGCATTCAGAAAAGGTGTGGACAAGATCCTGGAGGAAAAGTCCATAAACTTGCAGAAATCCACTTGTTATCTCTGGGATAAGCAGCATGGTATCTGTCTAACCCTTGGGATTCTACCAGGTACTTGCAACCTGGATTGGCCACTGTTGGAAACAGAAAACTGGGCTTGATGGACCCAGTATGCCAAGCTTTATGTTCTTATGTCAATTCTAGAATGTCCCAACTCTCAAACTGAAAAAAGGCAAGGACACCATTGAAGGCAAACCTGTTCAAAACAATATGCTCTGTTTTTATTGAAAGTACAGATATTTTGTTATTAAGGACTTGAATTTTGGCATGCCATAATAATTTAAATCTTGAAACTTTAAGAATGATATAAAACATTAACAGAAAAATAGAAACCACATTGAACAATTATATTCATTTTCATTTAGGTTCTATTCAAATGAAACAACATGGGATGTGGATCGACAGTTCCTGTGGGGTCCTGGACTTCTTATTACGCCTGTGCTAGATCCAGTAGGTTGAAACAGTATTATACCTAGCATTACCTTTGTGCTTTTTTGTTTTATATGCTTTGGAAGCTAATAAAGGGGAAATGATTTTTTCTTAAATTAAGTAATGAACTACACGAGCAAGTATATTTATTTATTTATACATATATTTATTGTCCATCTAGAATAAAATTGTGCTCGGCAAACAATAGAATAAAACATAAAACAATCAAAACAATCATTAAAACAACAAATAGTAAAAATATATTAATTAAAAAGATGTGAGATTCAATACATTTACAGTCATAGTGCCATACTACAAGAGCCGGTAGTTGTGCGCAAACCTGTTATAATCATATATAAAACCTGTTATAATCATACATAAAACACTAGTCAACGATAGTATACAATGGCTACACAACTCTCTCTGCCTTCATACATCTAACAGACCCACCAGATCAGCTTACCAAGGAACCCTACATATGCCCTCTCCTAAACTCACACACCTCTCCTCTACAAGGGACTGTTAAGCTCAGGCTTGTGAACCCTTGGCCGACGGGAGGATGGTATACCTTTCAGAGGATCCGTAGGTTCTCTCGTTGGGTGGCGAGGCAGAGCAGAAGACGGGACCAGCTGACCCTTGGCACTGGAGACTGAAGCAGTCTCCAGTGCCAAGGGTCTGTGGAGGAGGATGAAGAGACGAGAAGAGGAGCTGTGTCTTCACCCCTGGAAGTCTGTGGTTCCCCCAGGAGGAGCCCGTAGGGACCCAGACCGCTGGGACTTAAGTGGACCTTTGAGAGGTCAGGTGTCGGTGCAAGGGCTGACTGGAACTTCGCCCTGGAAGCCCGCGGTCCCCCTGGGAGGAGCCCGTAGGGACCCGGGCCGCTGGGACTTAGGTGGGCCCTTGGAGACAGTAGTCTTGAAGGAGTCCTATGTCGAGTGCCAGAGGATCGTCGCTCACCAGTCCGGTCACACACCAGAGAATCACCGCTTGCCAATCCAAAGTCGTATACCAGAGAATCACCGTAAGCCAATCCGAAGTCAGGAACCGGGAACACCAAGACGAAGAGGAACAGCAATCCAAGCTCAAGGAACTCACCGAAGCAAGCAGACTAGTCAGCGCTGGAGGACGTTGCCAAGTCCCTGGATGAGCAGAGGAAGTCTCCCTTTATACTTCCCCTGCTTAGGCTGCTGAGGAACAGGTGAAGCTTGTTAAAGGGATCAGGTCCCTTTAAATCAGTAGAGGAGGCACGGGCTCGCACCTATGGATGGCGATGGCCATCTTGGATTTTCCCCCGTGGAGGAGAGATGCCGCTGGACGCCGCGAGGGGGGAGCAGGACAGCTTCCCCTGCAGCGAGCAGCACCGGAGGCCACGCGGGAGCGACGGCCCAGATCAGAGCCCTCCCCCGGGGCTCCTGTGGTGAAGGAATGCCACAGATAAGGTAGGGGGCCGCGGTCATGGCTCGTCATGGCCGCGGAACACAACAGTACCCCCCTCTTTAGGGCGTCTCCCTGGAGGCCTGGGTTTAGCTGGATGGTCCTTGTGGAATTGCTCCAGCAAATTCCGGTCCAGGATATTAGCCAGTGGTTCCCAGGAGTTTTCCTCGGGGCTGAAGCCTTCCCACGCTATCAGGTACTCCCATTTCTTCCTGTGTTTCCTCACATCTAGGACCTCTCGAATTTGGTAGGTGAGGTCATCTTCAGAAGCAACAGGTTGCGGGGTTGGAGGCGTGCTGGAAGGCCATGATAATACCAGAGGCTTCAGTAGGGAGATGTGGAACGTGTTGTGAATCTTGAGAGACGGAGGGAGACGAAGTTGATACGAGACCGCACCTACCCACCAGATGATGGAAAATGGTCCGATGAATCGCGGGGTCAGTCGCGATGATGGCAGCTTCAAGCGGATGAACTGCGAGCTTAGCCAAACCTTTTGGCCCGGCTTGAGAGGCGGGTACGGCCTTCTGTGCTGGTCAGCATATCTCTTAGCTGCCTGGCCAGCCTTGATCAGGGTGCATTGTGTGGATATCCACAGACGATGCAACTCATCGGCAGAGAGTTGAGCTGTCGGATGGGGACAGGCAGTGGTGGGCATTGCTGTTTCCCATACATTATCTGAAACGGGGAGGATCCCGTAGCTGCGGAGATATGGGAATTTAGCACAAATTCAGCCCAGGGTAGCAGGCTAGCCCAATCATCTTGTTTCTCATTAACATACAGACGAAGGAATTACTTCAAGGTCTGATTAGATCTCTCTGCGAGACCGTTGGTTTGTGGATGGTAAGCAGACGTGTAATCAAGGGTGACGTCGAACTTCTGGCAAAGAGCCTTCCAGAATTTGGCGGTAAATTGAGGCCCTCGATCAGACAGGATGCCTTTGGGTAGGCCATGAAGCCTGAAGATGTAATGGATGAACAGCTGGGCCAGCTGAGGGGCAGACGGCAATCCTGGCAAAGGCACGAAGTGCGCCATCTTGCTAAAGCGGTCGACTACCACCCATATTACCGTGTTGCCATTGGATAGTGTCAGGTCCACCACAAAGTCAGTTGCCACATAGATCCACGGTTCAGAAGGCGCGGGTAATGGTTGAAGTAACCCTGGGGTCGAACCGGAGATCCTCTTGTGGCAAGCACAGGTCTGGCAGGACTCTACATATGCCCGGACATCCTTATGTACATTTGGCCACCAGTAATACCGGCACACGGTGTGCAGCGTGCGGGATTGCCCTGGGTGGCTGGAACAGCGTGAATCGTGAGCCCAAGCCAGCACTTGTTTCCGTAAGTGTGGCGGGACCAGAGTTTTCCCAGGCGGAATAGTTGTGGTAGCCGACAGGAGGATATGGGATGGCTCAATGATGTACTGTGGTTCCTCAGAACCTTCCGTTGAATCAAGTAACCGTGATAGGGCGTCGGCCTTAATATTCTTCCTAGCCGGTCTGTATCGGAGAATAAAATTGAAACGGGTGAAGAACAGAGCCCATCGGGCTTGTCGTGGGTTGAGCCGTTGTGCCCGATGCAAGTATTCTAAATTTTTATGGTCTGTGAAGACTGTAAACTGGTGTTGCGCTCCTTCCAGCCATGGGCGCCACTCTTCTAAGGCCACCTTGATGGCCAAGAGCTCCTTGTCGCCGATGGCATAGAACTGGCGGGAGAAGAAGGCACATGGGTGAGCTTATGGTCTTCGGAGGCCGGCTCCCCCTGCAGTGAGCAGCACTGGAGGCCGCACGGGAGCGACGGCCTGGATCAGAGCCCTCCCCCAGTGCTCCCGCGGCGAAGGAACGCCGCGGACAAGGTAGGGGGCCGCGGTCGTGGCGTGCCACGGCCGCGGAACATAACAGGGACAGAGCATTCTCCATTGCAGGTCTCTCTATGTGGAACACCATGCCCCCTGACCTCCGCATAGAATCTTGTACTCATAAATTTAAAAAAAAATTAAAAACAGCTCTTCAAACAAGCCTTCAACTAACCCCTCCTTTCTCCTTTCAGCGAATCCATGTCGAATCTCTCCTTTCAGCGATTCCATGTCAAATTTCCCTACACCCTCCCCACTCTCACATACCGGTACATAGTTCTTGTCTTATAAGTTTATTCTTTACCCCCACTGTAGGATAGTCATATAACTAGCCTATTGTATATTTTGCTCTCACCTTCACAATCTCCTTTGTATTTACATGTATATAGTATACTAATATTAATTTTTAATTTCAATCTTATGCATGCTTTGTTAATTTTAAATTTTACCTTAATTTAATTAATTGTCTCGTAATTCTTTTTATAATATCATGCTAAACCTGTTTATCTCTACTTTGTTCACGCTTACTGCATTCTCCTCCCGCCTTCCCCCCTCACCCCTCTACCTTCTCATCGGCTTTGTTATACCGATCAACATGCTTTTTTGAGAATATAGTTCAGATGTAACTTCCTTTCAATATCCACTTGTTGTAATGTAAACCAATATGATGTGAAAACGAATATCGGTATATAAAAGCTATTTAACATTCAACAACAACTATTCAACATCATAAAAAAACTCAAACCCCTCCTCCACACCCACGATTTCCGCACAGTCGTACAGACCACAATGCTCACAAAACTAGACTATTGCAATTCCCTATTACTAGGACTCCCCGCCACCACCATCAAACCCCTCCAAATTCTACAAAACTCCATGGCCAGAATCATAACAGGCACACAAAAAAGGGAACACATCACCCCCATACTAAAAGACCTACATTGGTTACCCATCTCCTTCCGCTCACAATACAAAACCCTCACCATCCTTCACAATTCTCTACACAAACATAATCATACCTGGCTCGACGAAATGCCTCGTTACCGTTCATCCGACCGAGCCACAAGAACAACCCATGCAGGTACTCTACACACGCCGTCCCTAAAGGCAGCCCATTCTACTCACACCAGAGAGAGAGTCTTCTCCGTCGCTGCCCCCACCCTCTGGAACTCCCTCCCTACCCTCCTACGCCAAGAGACATCCCTGCAAACTTTCAAGAAAGGAGTCAAAACATGGCTTTTCCGACAGGCCTATCCCGACACAAACCAAATCTAATCTCTCCCCAGCCCCCTCTGTTCGAATTTTCCCCACCCCTTCCTATGTTCCCCTGCTTCCCCCCGCACCACCCATGGATACCCTAGAAGAAACAACATTCCCCCTACGGCTTAATTTATTTTTTGATCATGATCGGTCAATGTGTCCTTATTGTAAGGAATAGTATTTTGTTCTAAGGTTACATCGTTATGGTTTTACTTTTATTTTATTCATTGTACATTGTTTTTGTTTTATTGTTTTATTGTATCACCCACCTGAGTTCTTTGTAAACCGGCATGATGTGCTGCACGAATGTCGGTAAATAAAAAGTTAATAAATAAAAAAAAATAAAAAAAAAATAAAAATAATCAATGGAGTCATGCATGCCTACACATAGGTAATCACAGATACCCAGTGGAGGCCTGTGAATAGTTCTGTAAATACATAAACACAAATGGAAAATAATTTTATATCTTATTAGCATCTGGTTTCATAGTAATGGCAGAAAAAGACCAATTGGCACATTCAGTCTTCCTTGTCTTCCCCTCTGATTCCCTACCATTTGGGGTAGATGAGAATATAGATTCCCTTATTAAACCAACACCCATACTCCCTCCCCTCAACCCTCATGCCTTACAACCTTCTTCCTACCACAGCCCTCTGTATCTTTCCCAAGCATGTTTAAATTTCTGTATAGTATTGGCCTTCATCACTTCTACTATCAAAGGTGAATTTTCAAAGGCTTACTCTCATAAAGAAAAGGCTATGCACATTTGTGTGTGGTCTGATTTCACATAATGTGTATTTTAAAAAGGGAGAAATCCACAGCACAAATGCAGGAGCAGGAAACTGCAATTCAAGCCAACAGCAGGGGAAATGCAGTTAATTCAATAGGTCCCCACAACGTCAGAATTGTTTCATGAAATATGCACTTTTTATTTTATTAGCAGCAACTCCATTGCTTAGAGAGGCACAGTTTTAAGCAGGGTCCCCTGACACGGACCCTTGTTTCGCCAAACGCGGCTGCATCGGGAGGGATTTTGAAACAGGGTTCATCATCTATAACATGAAGAAACATTAACAAAATAGTAAAGGGGACTCTTCATAGAAGGATCCAATATTAAACAACATATTTTAAAATTTACAGCACACATACCTTTTCAACGCTGTGCGTTCATTTGATTCGCAAGGAGAGCGGGCAGTGCCAGCAAGACTCAGCGTTTGTACCAGAAAATGGCACAAAACATTTGGCCAATCAATGCACATAAACAGTACATACAACCAATGGAAGGGCAGATATGAGATATACAGAAGAAGCAGAGTCTAATATACTTTCGCTAAACATTTACATGCAACTAATAAGAGAACATAAGTGGAAAATACAGTAAGGAAGAAATTAACCACACATTTACTAAAGCATCGAGGTAGCAGAATAAGTAAAGAAATTAATTAAAGAAAGAAACGCCATTCAATCTCACAGTTCAGTCCGTGGGGAGCCAAGCTATTCAATTTAAAAATCCACTTCTGTTCACGGCGATTCAAAATTTCAGAGAAATTACCGCCCTGGGGTGGTAAGGGCACTACATCGATAACAAAAAACCTTAACTCACTTTCACATGGCCTAACGTAATCCAGTGAGATACCAGGTATGCCGCCTCCCGACTATTTCTGATGTTGGAGAGGTGTTCTATGATTCAGGTCCGGCTCGGACGGGAAGTTTTCCCCACATACAGTTTAGAACAAGGGCATAAAATAACATAAATGACTCCCTGGGTTTGACATGTGGAGGTAAATTCCAGTTTGAATTTAACATGAGAGATGGGATGTTAAAAAATAGACATGGAGGCTGAAAGGGGGCAAACCGAGCAGTGCCCACCGGGTGCATGGCCCAAAGGCCGTTCAGGATTGGACTGCAACTGGTCATCAAGGTGTGAATGAACCAGAATATCCCTTAAGTTTCAACCCTACAAAATGAAAAATGGATAGGGACATCAAATATTCTGGAAGTAGATAGTATTGGCCAATAGTGTTTAATAATTGAGGTCACATTTTGTATACTGCTTGACCTCAATTGCTGTGCCTGTTCGTCCAGGCCTTATGTCCCTAGGTGGGATTGACTCTGTCCTCGATTGCTGTGTCTGTCCGTCCAGGCCTTATGTCCTTACAAGTGTTTGACCTCAATTGCTGTGCCTGTCCATCCAGGGCTTATGCTCCTACAAGTGTTTGACCTCGATTGCTGTGCCTGTCCATCCAGGCCTTATGTCCCTACGTGGGATTCACCTCTGTCCTCGATTGTTGTGCCTGTCCATCCAGGCCTTATGTCCCTACGTTTGACCTCGATTGCTGTGCCTGTCTGTCCAGGCCTTATGTTCCTTCAAGTGTTTGACCTCGATTGCTGTGCCTGTCCGTCCAGGCCTTATGTCCCTAGGTGGGATTGACTCTGTCCTCGATTGCTATGCCTGTCCATCCAGGCTTTATGTCCCTACAAGTGTTTGACCTCGATTGCTGTGCCTGTCCATCCAGGGCTTATGCTCCTACAAGTGTTTGACCTCAATTGCTGTGCCTGTCCATCCAGGCCTTATGTTCCTACAAGTGTTTGATCTCAATGGCTGTGCCTATCCATCCAGGCCTTATGTCTTTGGGTGGAATTGACTCTGTCCTCAATTGCTGTGCCTGTCCTTCCAGGCCTTATATTCCTACAAGTGTTTGACCTTGAATGCTGCACCTGTCTGTCCAGGCCTTATGTCCATATGTGGGATTCATCTCTGTCCTCGATTGCTGTGCCTGTCCATCTAGGCCTTATGTCCCTAGGTAGGCTTCCCCCTCTGTCCTCAAATGCTCTGCCTGTCCGTCCGGGCCTTATGTCCCTACAAGGGTTGGACCTTAATTGCTTTGCCTGTCCGTCCAGGCCTTATGTCCCTAGGTGGGATTGACTGTCCTCGATTGCTGTGCCTGTCCATCCAGGCCTTATGTCCCTACATGGGATTCTCCTCTGTTCTCGATTGCTGTGCCTGTCCGTCCAGGCCTTATGTCCCTACAAGTGTTTGACCTTGATTGCTGTGCCTGTCTGTCCAGGCCTTATGATCCTTCAAGTGTTTGACCTCGTTTGCTGTACCTGTCCATCCAGGCCTTATGTTCCTACAAGTGTTTGACCTCGATTGCTGAGCCTGTCCCTACAGGCTTATGTCCCTACAAGTGTTTGACCTCGATGGCTGTGCCTGTTCATCCAGGCCTTATGTCTTTAGGTGGGATTGACTTTGTCCTCAATTGCTGTGCCTGTCCGTCCAGGCCTTATGCCCCTGCAGGGGTTGGACCTCGATTGCTGTGCCTGTTCGCCAGGCCTTATGTCCCTACAAGTGTTTGACCTCTGTACTCGAATGCTGTGCTTGTTTGTCCAGGCCTTATGTCCAGTCCTAACAGCTGAACCCTCGTTGCAAAGGGAAACCTCAGTCTCTGACAATTAAAACTAGTAATCCTTCACAGCATGGATCCTTAAATAAAACAGTTTTCTTTAGTTTCAGGGCAGAGAAGAGAACTTCCTCCGTCTTGCTTATGAAGTCATGATCTGTTTGCAAATGCTTAAATCTTAACAATTTGTACCATTATACACTCTAGGGGCCAATCCATTCCAGGGAGCCCTTTCCTGCGCAAAGAAAGGGAACTCTCCCCGGTGTTGCAGCCTATCTCTTAGTACCTGTTGACACATGTTCAGAATGAGAAAAGATCTCCAAGGTACTTAGACTGTGGCAAACACAGTGAGACCATGCTCAAAGTAATACACTGCTCCACGTCGCCACGCTTTGAAAGCTTGTGCTCCACTCTAGGGGCCAACCCATTCCAAGGAACCCCTTTCCTGCTCATAGGAAAGGGAACTCTCCCCGGTGTTGCAGCATATCTCTTAGCACCGGTTGACCCATGTTGAACCGCTGTTGATATGGCACCCTGCTCCACGTCGCCACGCTTTTAAAGCTCATGCTCCACTCTAGGGGCGAAACCATTCCAGGGAGCCCTTCCTGGCTCAAAGGAAAGGGAACTCTCCCCAGGTATAGCCAGCCTGTATCTACCCTCTGACCCATGTTGAACCGCTGTTCACATGCACCCTCCTCTGTCTCGGCCTTGAAAACTCTCGTTTGTATATCAGCTACGTCCACCAGATTTTAAAAGACCAGCGAGAGCTCACTAAAAGCCAATGGAAACACCCCACTCTAGGGGCAAATCCATTCTAGGGAGCCCTTTCCTGAACAAAGGAAAGGGAACTCTCCCCGGGTGTAGCCAGCCTGTATTTACTCTCTGACCCATGTTGAACCACTGTTTACATGGTAACCTCCTCCACCTCAGCCTTGAAAATTCTCATTTGTATATCTGCTAACTCCACCAGATTGTAAGAGACCAGCGAGAGCTCACTAGACACCAATGGAAACACCCTACTCTAGGGGCAAACCCATTCTAGGGAGCCCTTTCCTGCCCAAAGAAAAGGAATCTCTCCCCGGGGCTCTTGTTTGAATATTTTCTACTACCACCAAAATCTGCATCTGCAAATGCTCCACCCCATCCAGGCATAGTTCATCATGTTTCAGGTCCTAGCACTCGTGTTAGACTCCCTGGTCCCTGTTTCAAGATGGGTCGGGTGCACACTATGCCCAGTTGACAGCCCTACCACATGCTGAGCCTCGTCTTGTCTTGCCTCCTTGTCTTTTCCTTATCAACACCACTTCACCTGACTACCTCAGCTCTGCTAGCCTGTCTTGCCCCTATCAACTTTCTGCCACTCTGCCTTGCTGCCAATCACCAGATGACTCACTAAACTCCTTGTGGTGTTCTTGCCACTATCATGTTTCCTCGGTGCTAGTCTTTCTGCTTGCTATGTTCCCCCTTCATTGTGCTGTAGGATGTCGATGTCACTTGTCTTGCCACTTTGCCTGTCGTGCTGCCTTTGAGGGTTCATGCATCTGTTATCGGTGCTCTCTTTTGAAGCTGTGGTGTGTTTTTGACATTCTTACTGCTGCTTTGCACCTCTGTTAAAGCGCTCTTGCCACTCCTGGTACCCCTTTGCTCCTTTACAGTGCCTTAGGCTATTCATTCCACTTTGGTGCCATTTACCACAGTCTAAGTACCTTGGAGCTCTTTTTTTTGTTCTGATGATTGTTCCCCAGAAGTTTCATCAAAATTGATAAGAAAACCCCAATTCTGCAGCCAAAAATATGCTGCAAATACTTCCCCCATTGACTTTAATGGGAACCAGAAAACAAATGCATGTATCAACGGATCGGGGCACCATTGTATGAATTCAACGAATATGCCCCCCGACGAATACGTAATCCGAATGCAACAAATACTTTCTGGCTGGACATCCCTATTCTGCAGCAATTATGTGGAAATCTCTGCATCTGGAGACTTGAAAATATTACATAGATTAAGTTTTTAGATGTTCTTTTTTTACATGAGCAAGGAATTGTGGTTTCTGTGTTAATCATCTTGGATATGTGGCAATAAGGGTCAACAAACAAAGTTATGAAGTTATGATAACCCTTGAAAGCTTGTCACAAACATACGGTATTAAGTTAGTCCATTAACAAGCTTTCACCTATAACTTTTTTGTTGGCACTTTAACATTATATACCAAAATTTCAGCAGCCACATTTTTCCATATATATTTGGAATCCATCTATATATAAAAGAATTGATCCTTGATCCAAAATCGTTAGACTCCTGATGAAACTATGAGCCTGAAATTCAAAGGATGTCAAGCACTAGATAGCCGGATAAGTAGGACTTGTCCAACTATCTAGCTGGCCACTGAATATCACTTTTCCAGCTCTCTTTTACCCAGAGAAAAAGTGGAAAGGCAATGAGCAGATCGGGGTGGCGCCGATAAGTTATCCAGCTAAGTAGTGAGTTTTAGCCTTAGATGGATAACTTATTTGTCTAAGTTAGACCTGCTTGAATTATGTTCTATATGAGGATATTCAGCAGCATTGCCGTGCTGCTGAATATGCCATCTCGTTAGCCAATAGCCAGATGTCTAACAAGCTATCTTAGACACCTGCTTAACTTTTCAACCCCTATGTTTTTATCATTACAGGGTACAG
Organism: Rhinatrema bivittatum; assembly: GCF_901001135.1. Taxonomy (NCBI): domain Eukaryota; kingdom Metazoa; phylum Chordata; class Amphibia; order Gymnophiona; family Rhinatrematidae; genus Rhinatrema; species Rhinatrema bivittatum. The sequence goes on along the minus strand of NW_021820554.1, from coordinate 348,362 downwards.
AAGAAGTGAATGCCTATATGCCAGATGCACTATGGTATAACTATGAAAATGTAAGTGCTGCACATTGCATTGCACCAATAAACTTCACTATTACATCTACATAGAACTCCCTGTTTATCTACCTCCATTTTTTGTGTTGGAACAGGAACTGTGTGTGACATTTGAATTTAAAACACAATATGCAAATGTATTTAATTTTTGAAAGTTATATAAAAATGTCTTACTTTCAGTTTCATTCTTTAATTTTCTTCCTCACTATTATTTTTTTCCCTATTTTCTTTCTGCTTGCATTTGCTTTTATCTTACACCCTTTCTTTATATTATTTTTCCCTTTTCTTTATGTCTCTTGTATTCATTTACGTTTTACACTCTGTTTTCATATCTGTCTCTAATTGCCAGTTTAATTTTACCATTGTCTCTGTCTTTCTTGTGCATCTTTAATTTGTCCTTCTCTTTGCAATATCAAAATCAGAAAAAAAGGAGCATAAAATAAACACTAAATAGTAGAGGTGGAAAGAAGAATAATTGTTGTTTTGTTTTTCATTTCATTTTTGGAGGTTTGAATTTTCCACGAATTTCATTGAGTCCAATGTTTATTTCATTTATTTAGTTAAAAAAAATGAAATAAAGATTTAAATAAAAAAACTGAGAGAAAAAAGAAACTGGGCCTCCCAAGCCCCCACAACCCATCCCTCACAACCGAAAAAATGCCAGGGCCAGGATCTTCCCTTGTCCCCACTTACCCTGTTGGGGGGAGGGGGGGAAATCAGACGTTGAGCCTTGCGTCTGATCCCCATGCTGGGCCTTGCATGGGGCATAGACCAAGATCGCAGTGACATACTGTGGCCCTTCATGGGGCATAGACCAAGATCGCAGTGACATACTGTGGCCCTTCATGGGGCATAGACCAAGATCGCAGTGACATACTGTGGCCCTGCATGGGGCATAGACCAAGATCGCAGTGACATACTGTGGCCCTTCATGGGGCATAGGCCAAGATCGCAGTGACATACTGTGGCCCTGCATGGGGCATAGGCCAAGATCGCAGTGACATACTGTGGCCCTGCATGGGGCATAGGCCAAGATCGCAGTGACATACTGTGGCCCTGCATGGGGCATAGGCCAAGATCGCAGTGACATACTGTGGCCCTGCATGGGGCATAGGCCAAGATCGCAGTGACATACTGTGGCCCTGCATGGGGCATAGGCCAAGATCGCAGTGACATACTGTGGCCCTGCATGGGGCATAGGCCAAGATCGCAGTGACATACTGTGGCCCTGCATGGGGCATAGGCCAAGATCGCAGTGACATACTGTGGCCCTGCATGGGGCATAGGCCAAGATCGCAGTGACATACTGTGGCCCTGCATGGGGCATAGGCCAAGATCGCAGTGACATACTGTGGCCCTGCATGGGGCATAGGCCAAGATCGCAGTGACATACTGTGGCCCTGCATGGGGCATAGGCCAAGATCGCAGTGACATACTGTGGCCCTGCATGGGGCATAGGCCAAGATCGCAGTGACATACTGTGGCCCTGCATGGGGCATAGGCCAAGATCGCAGTGACATACTGTGGCCCTGCATGGGGCATAGGCCAAGATCGCAGTGACATACTGTGGCCCTGCATGGGGCATAGGCCAAGATCGCAGTGACATACTGTGGCCCAGGCCTAAGCAAGGCTGAGGCTTCAGACTAGGCCTAAACATCGAGCTGGTCCTGAGAGCCAAGACTCAGGCTGAAGCCTCAAACTTACATAGGCCTAGGCCAGAGTAGGTTACTGCAACCTCGGCTTATGCCCTAAGCAAAGTCCAGGCTTCAAGGCCTGGACCAGATGCCTGGGCTTTGGACTAGGCCAGGGACTGGGCCCAGGCCCAATGCTGAGTCCCAAAAACCTGAGCCTCAGCCAAAACTGGGGCCTGGTGCTGTGCCCCAGTTCCGGACACCGGGTCCTGATTCCAAGGCCTTGGCCCAGACCCAGGCCTGATGCCAGGACCTGACCAAGAGGCATCGGCCTAGGCCTGACGCTGTGATCTGGTCCAGAGCTGTGGCATACAATGAAGCTTCCGTCTTTAGGTTTTAACTGTTAAACGTTGCAAAGCCACTCTTAATGGAAAAATAATGTATGTAATAAAAAGTGAAACACACCATTTTCTCTCTTACTCTCACCCCTTGTTTTGCCTGCCTTGAATTCTCTACTCTCCATTTTTCAGGGCAATTTTCCATATAAAACTTATTTTTAGAAGTAAAAATGTTCTTTTTAAAATTACTTTGGGGGTCGTGCACAGAAACCTATGCATGGAAGTGATCTTGCATGTATCTGAGGCGTTCCCATGGCGGAGCTGGGGCAGAGATATCATTTACATGCATGTTTTCAATTTTCCAAAGTAGGCATGTAAATGTATTTATACACATTGACATCTGTCCTCAAGCAGGCGTAAATATTTGTACATATTCCATATAGGGGTATACATGTATCTGGCCTGTACATTTCAAAGTGGACTTATGCACATAAGTGGGAGATATAGGGTGTCAGAGTGTCTCTCTATCTCTGGTCACTTGAGTATGCACATAAAGGCTCCACAAAAACATGCGGTAGGAATATTTTAAATGATATGTGTGTATTTGCACGCACGATATAAAATTGAGTGTATTTTTGCTCGCGTGCTCAATACGTGCATTTATGGGTGCACTCGCGCTCCTTTTAAATTTTACTTGTCAGTCTAATTTTTTACTGCTCGCTTTTGGGGCCACCATCTCTATTTCAAAAGCATATTCCTCTATATACTATGAGCTGATAAGCCCATATTCCCTTGCAGAGTTCTCCTCTGATAATGATATTGTAATATCTATCAGTAAATTTTCCTGTTTTAACAAATTTATGCCTGCTGGTCTTCAGCTATTGTTAAAGCAGATGGCCTCCTTTTCATCTTCCCAATATCTTTTACCATTCAAATTCTGAAAAAAATGACTTAATACTTTTTCCTTTTTTTAACATGTATTACAAAAAGGTCTCAGTTCAAGTTATCCCTTCCTGCATTAAAATCCATCAAGTTCCAGTCTATATTAAAAAAAATCAAATCTATATCCTGATATGGTAGAAAACTAAAGGGCCATCTCAAATCCACCTACTCTCTCAAAAATGATTGGGAAGGTGGTTCTCTCTGTTACTTGATTACCTTAAAACTTTTTTATTCCATCATAAACAATTCGGTTTAAGGGAAAATTTGTCAGAGTTAACTTAAGGTTAACTCTGACAAATTTTAGCACAGAAGCGGAACTACCTACCTTGTTAAATCAGATTAGTTTAAAACTGGATAAAGGCAGAGATGTTTTATTTGTACTGCTTGATATGTCATTTGCATTCAACCCTTAATTTCCAGCTTTTACTTATGCTCCTAGCTGATATCGATATGAGGGATTCTGTTTTTTAACAGGTTCCATTCCTTTTTAACTGAGAGAACTTGTATTATAGATTGGGGTTCTAAATTTTCTATAGCATGTCATTTTGTCAATGGTGTCCCTCAAAGGGCCATTGTATCTCTGACTCGTTTTAATGTTTATATTTCTCCTCTGGCCATGTTAATCCAAAGCTTCCCCTGGCCACGTTAATCCAAAGGCTTTAGTTGTTATTTTACATTGTCAAAAGTCAGATTTTATTCCAAGCATGGTTTAATTCCAAGAATTCTAAATCTCTTTCTAATTTTAATACCTGTTGGTTGGAAGTTTCCACCTGGCTTTCCCTGCATAAACGTAAGGTTAACTCTGACAAATTTGAGACCATGTGGTTCTATAGATTTAAGAATCCTGATGGTTACCCCTCTCCAGTGATGGTAGATTCTATGATTTAACTAAAAGATATGGTCACTACTTTGGGGATTAAATTTTATTCTCTTTTGACTTCACCCCTCATATTTCTCCTTTAGTGAAGTGTTCATTTTTCTATTTACATTTTATTCGCCAACATCAACCTATTTAGACACTTCTGATCTAAAAACTGTGACTCATGCACTTATCAGTCTGCTTGAATATTGTAATACACTTCTTCATGATCTCACTTCTCATTCACTTCACTGTCTTCAGTTAGTTCAAGACTCTTGCTAAGGTCATTTTCAGTGAACATAAATTTGATCATGTAACTCCTTTTTTACATAAGCTTCATTGGCTCCCAATATCCTCTCGCATTCAATTCCAAATCCTCTAACTTTTAAAGTACTATGCCACCAAACTCCATCTTATCTTTCTCATGCAGTAATTTCATATCAGTCAACCCGTAATCTCTGCTCTTCTCAGTTAGAACTTTTGAAATTACTTCACCTAAAGAAATTAACTTTGAATGGAATGAACTCTTGAACTTTTCCTATCTCTACCCTTATCCATCTGCTTTTAAGCTTACACCTCAAGAAGGAATATTTTAAGTTTAGAAAGCAACTTAAGACACCACTGTTTTCCAAGGTTGTTTCTTTTTAATATTGTATTTGATTATTCTACTTATCATAACTTTAGCAATACTATTATGTTTAGATTTTAACCTATTTATTTCATATTTCATATTTATTATTTATCATATGTTTTGTATACTTTAATATTATTTTATATTATTCTTGTATGCTGATCTGTTATGAATATTGTATTGTGTTTAATATTCATCTACTTGAATTTTGCACTGGTATGTTAATTTTAGTTGTACATCACATTGATTTTTTTGCATAAGAAATGTGATTCAGGAAATCAAACTGGATTTAGTAACAACTAACTATAGTACAAACTGTGTGTCAATGGATTTTCATGCATGGTCACATACTGCAATGAAAAACTTACTTAAATAATGAAAAACAATCACTTTCAAATAAAATATTTATTTTGTTAATCAGGGTAGTACATATACACCAAGAAATCAGAAGGTTAATATGTCTCTCCCAGCTGATAAAATTGGACTTCATCTAAGAGGAGGCTACATTTTCCCTACTCAAAAACCAGCAAATACTACAAAATACAGGTAAACATGAAGGCTAAAAGCAACCTGGATTTAAGCATTGTATCAAAGCTAAAACTAAATATCAGAAATATATTCATGAACAGTTTAACTATTGTATATTAAATAAAGTGGTTATATGGAGGAGGTGAACTTTTCAGACTAGGCTAGAATCCAGATTCAGAAATGTAAATATTTCATTTAGAGATTTAGGGTTCTATCCATTTAGTCCTTTTCACAAATCCTCAGAAATCTGTTTGTATCAGTTATTTATGCAGAATATTCAGAAACCTAAATTGTCTGTTAGCCCAGAAGCAGAATAATTACCTTCAAACACAAAACCATATGTTTTCCTTCAGTAAAATATTCAAACTCCATTCATCCATTGATATCATACTTTGAGACCTAGAATATGAAAATGTATTTCATGCATATTCATTGCTGATATCCTGAAAAAAAAACAGCCAACTGAAATGTCATCAGGACAGTTTGGGAAGTAGCGTGCTTATAGGGTATTAAACCCACTACTTTGGAGTAGATCATGCATTCATTATCATTGCCAGTAAAGCATCAGCATTACCAAAGGTGGTAATCCACACTCAGTGGGGGCCTTCATCCCTCTACTTATTCCAGCTGACAGGTTGATCCCCCCCCCCCTCCCCCAGCCTACAAACCTCTCTATCCTGTTTGAAGTAGAGCTTTGGGCAGGATGGAATACAACTCACTCTTGCTTTGCTGGCTTCAAATTCTAAATTGTTGCCAGATGATCATTCCCAGTCTACTCTCCCACTTATGTGGGGTAAGAGGAAGACATTCTCCCTCCTGACCTCTTTGAATGAGACTTTATTTTGGAAGAGGTAGGCAGGGGAGAGGACCCTGACAGGGTATGTGTGGATTGGGGGGGGGGGGGAGGCTCAATTTGCTGCTGGGGTAGGTAACAGGACTAGAATGGCCTTGACTTGCCTACCAGAGGAGGTGAGGGGCTGAGGAGTTTATTAAATTTGATGCAGGGTGAGGGAGTCACTGCAGCTTGCACCGAGTCTTGCATTAGCTTCCAGAAACTAGTGCAAAAAAACCCAAAACTTAGCCACATCTTCAGGAGGTATCTTTAAATCTTTGCACTACTGGCAGGTTTATGCAAATTACATTGATTGATATAATTTTCATTAATCCATGTAAATATTAATGAACTGCTTTGCATGAGTTTGCATGCAACACAGTTCATCATTTTATCATGCCAGATTTTGTTAATGCTAACACAAATAATGCACAAGTGCATTGAGGCTAATGCAGCATTAACTCATGTTAAACATGCATTAATGCTCATTAATGAGTTTTACGTGCAGTAATGCTGTGTTAGAATTAATAAAAAACTGTGGCTATGTATTTACCTTACAAATATGAAATAAATGGAAACGGAATTATAGACTTTTTATTCATCATGTGAAAAACTATAACATTGTTTTTTAAGAAATAGGTACATATTCTGCTGAATATTATATTTGTTGCATACATTTAATAAACAGTATATGCATTTTTTTTGACAGTCGTATAAATCCGATGGGACTTATCATTGCACTGGATGACAATCAGAAAGCAAAAGGAGAATTATTTTGGGACGATGGAGAATCCAGAAGTAGGCACTTTAATTTGCTGAAATATATGCAATGCCAAAAATAACAATGATGAAGCTTTGTGCAAAAATTACACCATTCACTGGAGATCTATTGAATTTTACAAAGTATTAGCATTACTTTGATTTCTTCTGATGTGGACCTGGTTGCTGTTATTAACCAATTACATTTTTTTAAATGTATCCATTTATTAATGGATATTCCAGTTCAAATTAAACCATATCATGTTTATTTGTGAAGTATACAATATACATTTTTTGAAAAGAATAAAATGCAGGTGGCGTGGAGAGACTAGAGAGCTTTCTGTTGGATGGATCTATGAGATATGGTCTCTGTAAAAGATGCCAGAACCCAGTGAACCCTGCATTGAAATTACTTTCACTTCCAAATACTTATCCTAATAGATAAATGTCATAACTATTGGTAAATTGGGCATCACAGAAGTAACTTTCATGCTGTCATTTGATCTAAACAGTGACATTAATCACCATAGAAAATGACTACTGGCAAAGGGAATTACTGATACTGAAGTGATTAAAATGGAGGTGGCTATCATTTACAGTAGAAATATATCTCTCTCTGATGTTCAGAGCTTTATCACCACGATCATTTCAGACTTCAGACATTTGCTCAGCCTGGATTTAAGATTTTTTAAATGCAATTGAAAAATGTGCTTATGGTAACTGTGACATATGATTGAATCTAAAGGCAGTTTAGATGGACTGAAGTTTTCTTTGAAGAACACAGTCCAAAGATGCCATTATATGGTGATCATACCATACATTGTTTAGATTTTCTTGCTAAGAACTGGAGTGGATCTATATTGTATAAAGGTCTTTTTTTTTTTCACCCTTGTGGTTCTATATTTTTTAGGGGTGTGCATCCGTTTTCCACTTATTTGTAATCCGCAACTTATTTTGTCCTATCTGTTAAATATGTGGGGAGGCGAAACGCATTGCGACTCCCCACGTATTTAACAGATTTCTGTTTTATTCGGCCTCCTAAATAAAAATTTAAACCCCCCACCCTCCTGACCCCCCCAAGACTTACCAAAACTCCCTGGTGGTCCAGCATGGAGTCCAGAAGCCATCCCTGCACTCGTTTGCCGGTTTCATCATGGCGCCGATAGCCTGTGTCACAGGGGCTACCGGTGCCATTGGTCAGCCCCTGTCACATGGTCACTGGTGCCATCTTGTGCTACCATGTGACAGGGGCTGACCAATGGCACCGGTAGCCCCTGTGACATAGTATGGGCAAAGGCTATTGGCGCCATTTTGAGTCCTGGCATCGGACGGCCGCGTGCAGGAGGTCGCTCCGGGACCCCCGTTGGACCCACAGGGACTTTTGGCCAGCTTGGGGGGGGGGGGGGGCTCCTGACCCCCACAACACTTGTCAAAAGTCCAGCGGGGGTCCTGGAGCGACCTCCTGCACGCCGGCCATCCGATGCCAATACTCAAAATGGCGCCGATCGCCTTTGCCCTCACTATGTCACACATAGTGAGGGCTAAGGCGATCGGCGCCATTTTGAGTCCTGGACCCTCAAAATGGTGCCGATCGCCTTTGTAGTTGTAGTTAATTTTGTAGTTGTAGTTAATTTTAATTTTAGCTGGGACACGAATTTAACTCGCCGTATTAATGCATCGGGGCACCATACGGCTGAATGTAACACATTTGCGCCCCGACGAATCCGAATCATAAATGCAACGAAAACGTTTTGGCTGCACATCCCTAATATTTTTGGCATGTGGAAAATATATCATAGTAATCCAAATCTGTATGGAAATCTTGCCTATATGTGCTGATACATCACTTTACTTTTAATGAGATCCAAGACCAACAATCTATTAAAAGATAATTTGGAGATGACGATACTATATGAGAATACATACAGATTAGGCATGTGCAGAGTCAAAAATTTAGTTTGGTCTGTCCATTCATTTGGTAGGTCACAATCACTTTTTCCCCTGTATCTCCTTCTGAAATCAGAAAATTATTACTAACTTGAATGTCACCCCCTGCCCCTTGGACTTACATTCGACAGCTCTATTAAAAGTAATTTATAGCAAAACTGGTAACTCTCTCTTTTTCTTCTGGATGCCTAGACAATTCACTTAAGAAGGCATCTGTTCGCCCAATACTAAAAAAAAAATCTGTGAACCCCATGCTCATTTCAAACTATTGACCAATTTCATTTCTTCCTTTCCTATCAAAAGTAATCAAGAGAGTAATGTTATATCAACTTTCAACATTTTTGGCTCAATACCCGGCACTAGACCAATAACAATTTGGTTTTCGCAAATCACATAATACAGAGATTTTATTATTATCCACTCTAGACACTATGGGGCGGATTTTAAGAGCCCTGCTCGCCTAAATCCGCCCAAATCCGGGCGGATTTAGGCGAGCAGGGCCCTGCGCGCTGGTGCGCCTATGTTCAATAGGCCTACCGGCGCGCGCAGACCCCGGGACTCGCGTAAGTCCCGGGGTTTGGCGAGGGGGGCGTGTCGGGGGCGGGCCCGGTCGGCGCGGCGTTTTGGGGGCGTGTCGGCAGCGTTTTGGGGGCGGGCCCGGGGGCGTGGTTACGGCCCGGGGCGGTCCGGGGCGTGGCTGCGCCCTCCGTACCCGCCCCCAGGTCGCGTCCCAGCGCGCTAGCAGCCCGCTGGCGCGCGGGGATTTACGTCTCCCTCCGGGAGGCGTAGATCCCCCGACAAAGGTAAGGGGGGGTTTAGACAGGGCCGGGCGGGTGGGTTAGGTAGGGGAAGGGAGGGGAAGGTGAGGGGAGGGCAAAAGAAAGTTCTCTCCGATTTCGGAGCGGCCTCGGAGGGAACGGGGGTAGGCTGTGCGGCTCGGCGCGCGCTGGCTATACAGAATCGATAGCCTTGCGCGCGCCGATCCAGGATTTTAGCGGCTACGCGCGTATCTACTAAAATCCCGCGTACTTTTGCTGGCGCCTGATGCGCCAGCAAAAGTACGCCAAATCGCGCGGTTTGAAAATCTATCCCAGCATGAAGAGGACTTGAAACTGGTACAAACGGGGATGGTAATTTTTAACCAGCCGCATGGGCGTACATATATGCGTGTATGCTGGTTCGCACTAATGGACATGGCCATTTTATAAAATACGAGTGTATATGTGCACATGGTATAAAATTGGCTGTATGTGAGTACATGTGTGTGCAATTTTATATGTGCACAAATGCCAGCTGTACCGTGTAAGTGGGGAGATTTTATTAGATACACGCACCAATGCAATTACTAGTTTCCGCAGTCCTTTCCCAATTTGCCCAGGTAAAAGATAGGACACCCTAAACCCCCTAGTTAATATGCCTTCCTTTTACTCTTTTAGCTCCAACCCTTAAAACCCAAATAACTAGCCTCACTATTTTTGTTTCAATACTTACACGTCATCCATAGCAGAAGTAAAGTTATGTGGTAGGGGACCCCAGTGCTCGCTTATGCGCTTAAATACTTACGCGTACATTTCAAGTGACCATGTCCTGCCCATGCTCTGCCCAGGCCACGCCCCTATCCCTTTTTGAACTTTTTGATTTGTGCACATACAGGGAACTATGAGTGTACTTAGACACATTTCAAAATCCTCGGGGTGCACACTGGCCCAAGAGACGCACATATCTCTCGGCTTTGGCGCATGTTGAGCTTTTAAAATTCACCGCTATATGTTCATTCTGTTTGACATATCAGATGCATTTGACACCATTAATCATTTTTCCTGCCTCTTTTCCCTAGCAATAATAGTTTTAGTATTAAAGTGATTTAGATAGTTTTTACCACAAAAATATGTGGAAAGGAAGGCAAATCACTCAAATAAATCAATGACGAAATACAAGTGTGTTGCGAGGATTAAAGGGTCTGTAAATTTATAAATAAGGAATGTTAATATGTTTATTAAAGGAGAGTAAACACACAAGTTCTGATTATTAGCAGTACATCACTAAATAGGTTTAGAAAACACTCTGTCCCCTGACACGGGACCGTAATCCATAAAACACTGCATCGGGAGGAACAAATGGGAATGTCTCCACTATAGGCAATAGTAAAATTATGAAAATTGTATTTTCAGTGGTGTAAACATAGCGTGATATCAGAGAAGGGCTGTTTTAGCGAGAGGCTTATAATGAAATCAGCATGGATGGTGAAAGAAGCGTTTCGATGAAAAGAATTGCCTACTGATAAAGGTATCCTTAAATGGCATCAAGAGTATTATATCATGTAGAAGATTTTGAAAGCCAAAATCCTTATCATGCACCCTCAGGCACTCACTTTGAGTGCTTCACATTAACTGAAAGATATACTGTTCCTGTTGAGGCATTCTTCTCCATGATATATGACTCTCAATACCTTTCTCAGCTGGCAATTCTTTTTGTCAAAATGCTCCTTTCACCAAGATTGCAAAAGTGGAGCAAAGGGCACAAACAATGGTGACATGAACCCTCCCAAGGCTGTACAAGAGGGGCAAAGTAGAAACAAGTGTAGCATGAAGAGCCCAAGGCACCACAAAGGAAGAAAAAAGCACCAAAAGAGGCAACAATAATCCAAGGCAGTGATAGAAGGTCAAAGTAAGTGAAAGAGTGGCATGAATAATCCAAAGCATCATGAAAAAATGTAAAGCAGCCACCCAGAATGGCAAGAACACCCTAGGACAGCAGATGGGAATCAAAGGACACCAACCTAACTGGTAAAAAGCCCTAGCCAGGGAGAAGCCAGAGGAAGTCCCAGGGGAAGCCTGATGTCATTTCTGTATGGCATCATTAAGTGGAGGAGTTGAGTGTAAGGGCTTGGAGTTGTTGTTCACTGGATGCTAAGAAGCTACTGGATAAAGATTAATATTCTGTGTTTAATATTCTGTGATTCAAGGAATCTAGGACATAATTCTTCTTCTGAATCATTTATTGTAAATACAGTTTATTTTACCTCAGAAATAGTCATCATAGAAGAGTGCAGTCCTAGTTCTGGGTGCTGCATTTCTGTAGCTGTTGACTTTTACTGAGATATAATCCATTAAAGGCTAAATACTAGGTGAGACAAATAACTGCAAGAACCTTAAAGGAATGAAGTTTGAAGAAAATGTCCAAGAGAGCATGAAACTGTTAAAAATAACTTGATGAGTAAGGCCTATGTAAAGAATCAGAGGGCCAGGGTAAGGCCATGAGTTGGCAAATATTGTATGGTAAGGGGATTTGGAAAGCACAAGGAAGCCAGCTGGAGCAGCAGAGGAGGTACCCTAAGGTACTAAGACTGGCTTGGAGCAGTGATGTCAACAGTGGCACTCTTCTATGATTACTGTTTCTGAGGTAAAAGAAACTGTATTTGCAATAATTGATTCAGAAGAAGAATCAAGTCCTAGATTCCTTGAATCACAGGATATTGGTTAGTGGCTAAAGACTATTTAAAAACTAAAATGTAAGGAGCAAGCAATTCAGAAAGAAGAGTAGCCAAAAAACCCAAGGTATATCTTGAGGGCTGAGCTGTGAGGAGGAAGAATGGCATCAAAATCCAAAGGCACCAGGAGAGGAAGAGAGGAATCAGGAACAGCATGAAGGGCCCGAGGAATGGTGCAACAAGTGTGAAGAGCAATAAATGGCCATGGAAAGCCCAAGAGTTGGCAAATATCATAGGGGAAGGGGATTTTTTAAACTCTAAGAAGCCAGCTAGCAGAAGAGGAAGCACCTAAGATATGAAGTGGCTTGAAGCAGCAGCTGCAGCAGTGGTGCTGGAATTAATTTAAAACTGAAAAGGTAGGAGCAGAGTAATGCAGTATGAAAAGTTACCCAGAAAAACCCAAGGTGTACCTGAGGGACTGATGTGGGAAGAAGAAAGGTCTCAAAAATATAAGGCAAGGTGCAGAAAGCATACAAAGCAATAGATGGCCAGGACAAAACCATTATGGTTGAGGAAGGGAATCTCAAAGACAGCTGGTATGGGGGATGCCCATTGCAGTAGGAGAATTGTGATTGATCCTGTCAGTAGCATGTTAGTTTTGACAGTAGCGTTGGTTAAACTGTAAGGATTGAACGATGTATGTGTTATGTATACATGTTTGATACAGTAAAATTGTGAATGGCTCTTTAAATCAGCTTTGGTTTCAGCTGTTACTCGGTAACTGTGGTGATTGTAGAGCTAATACATGCTGAGGAGTGCTAACCCTCAAGACATAGTGAGGAGAATTGCTAACAGCACAAAGGTGTCAATACTAGGGATGTGAATCGGGCTTCTGGTGATTGAAAATATTGGATGATATTTTCAAAATTGTCAGAAATCAGGGGCTCCCCCAAAATGATAGGAAAACCGCATGATATTGATCATGGGGGTTCTCTTATCGTTTTGGGGGAGAGTGGGAAAAATGGCACACAAAAATAACCCCTAAACCCACCCCGACCCCTTAAAACTAATCCCTTAGCTTCCCCCACCCTCCCGACCCCCAAACAACTTTTTACAGGTATCTGCTGGTCCAGTGGAGGTCCCTGGAGCAATCTCCCGCTCCCGGGCCGTCGGCTGCCACTAATCAAAATGGTGCCGATGGCCCTTTACCCTTACCATGTGACAGGGGCTACCGGTGCCATTGGTCAGCCCCTGTCACACGGTAGGAGCACAAGATGGCGCGGGCCATCCAGTGCTCCTACCATGTGACAGGGTCCGGCCAATGGCACGGATATCCTGTCACATGGTAAGGGCAAAAGGCCATCGGTGCCATTTTGATTAGTGGCAGCCGACGGCCCGGGAGCGGGAGATCACTCCAGGGAACCCCACTGGACCACCAGGTACCTGTAAAATGTTTTTTTGGGGGGTCAGGAGGGTGGGGGAAGCTAAGGTATTAGTTTTAAAGGGTCGGGGTGGGTTTTTTGTTTAACGGCTCGTGAGCAGCCAATAAACAAATCCGCGATCGGGCCCGATGAAAAAAACCCCACATGTGAATCGGAACCGGAATCCGAACCGATTCTGGGTCCGATTCACATCTCTAGTCAATAACCCCATGGCCTACAATATTCGGAATCGCAAACCATGAAAATAGATATCTAAATACCAAAGGCATGCAATGTGGTCCATTGCAAACAGCATAAATTTGGCTAAACCCCAAAGGCTTGGATTGCTGTCCATCATAAACAGCACAAATATATATCTAAACCCACAAGACTTAGAGTACGATCTATTGCAAGCAGCAGAAAGATGTCATAACCCCAAAGCATAGTCAATTGCAAGCAGCACAAAGGCTTAGACAGGCCTTGCCAGCAATATGGAAAACAGAAAAAAGGAGGGGTGGGAAGAGAAATGTCTTGTAATTTTTTTCTCTTTTTTCTATACCCAGAAATGTTTTTCTGGGTATAGAACATCCCAGTATAACCACAAGGAAGCAGAGTGGGAGAAGTAGGCTAGGATTGTACATTGATAGAACAAAACTTAGAACCAGAAAAGAGGTGGGGTGGGATGAGAAACTTGTATTTTTGTTTCTTTTTTAAAATGTATTTTCTGGGGAGAAATCACTTCAGCATAACCAACAAAGAAATATGGTGGGAGAACTAGGCTGAGATCCTAACAGAAAACAACATAGGCATGGAAACTCCTATGCTGTTACATCATAAGCATGGCAGATAGGCATATCAACTGCATGACTCCAAAAGTGATATATGTGGGGTATGGCACAAATGTCAGAGTGGTAGCAAGATCCCTAAGGTTGTATATCTGGGGCATGGCAGGTAGACAGGTCAGTAGCAAGACATTTATGGTAGTATACTTGGGGTATGGCAGTAGGTAGGGCAGTAGCAAGACCTCTAAAGTGGTATATATATTAGAGATGTGCTTCATTTTTTTCTACCGGGTCGTTTTTTGACTCGGATACTTCGTGGTAAAATTCGGGTTTTATCGTTTAGTTATTTTGAAAACCGAAAAAAAACGAAACGGGAAAAACCGAAACCGGCCCAAAAAACGAAGCGGGAAAACGAAGCTAAAAAAAACCCCACCCCAAGCATTTAAATTCATTTTAATACATTACATACAAACCCCCCCCCCCACCATCCCGATCCCTCCCCAAGACTTACTAACATCCCTGGGGGTCCAGCGGGGTCCCGGGTTCCATTTGTCCCTCCGAGCCCGGTGTGCCACTGCAAGCCGTGCTCAAAATGGTGCCGAATAGCCTCTTAACTACTATGTCACAGGGGCTACCGGCGCCATTGGTCAGCCCCTGTCACATGGCCATCGGCGCCATCTTGTGCTCATACCATGTGACAGGGGCTGACCAATGGCGCCAGTAGCCCCTGTAACATAGTATGGGCAAAGGCTATCGGCGCCATTTTGATTCCTGGCATCCGACGGCACGAGTGCAGGAGATCGCTCCTGGACCCCCGCTGGACCCCCAGGGATTATTGGCAAACCTTGGGGGGGTCAGGAGGCCCCCCCAAGCTGGCCAAAATTGGCCACGAGGATCGACCGTAGGCTACAAGAGAGAGCACGAGAGGGTGGTAACTGGAGAAGACGGTCTACGTTTTCCCAGGCCGTTTTCCCAGGCCCCTCTGCCCGCCACTAAGACTCCTCGAGAAACCCCTACCAGGGACGAACCTATGCAGCTCGGAAGGGGTCCGTTGACTCTGGAGGAACGCTTGAGACAGCGCAGATCTGGGCTTTGCTTATACTGTGGTGGTTCCGGACATTGTTTAGCAAACTGCCCTATTCGACCGGGAATCTTCAAAGCCTAGGGACTTTGCGGGGCGTTTCCCTGGGCCTTTCTTCTCCAAAACCCCCACTCACTCTACCAGTAACTCTTCGTATGAATGGACGGAAATTTACCACCTTGGCACTAGTGGATTCTGGAGCCGGAGGAGATTTTATTCTGCAAAACCTTGTGGATAAACTCCACATCCCAGTCCGACTTTGTCAAACACCTCTAGTCATTTCCTCCATTCACGGGGAACCTTTACCCGGCAGGATTATGCATCAGACGGAACCTCTGGACTGTTTTATTGCACCGGACCATTCTGAACAAATCACTTTCTATGTCCTTGAGAGAGCCATTCATCCTGTGGTATTGGGCATACCTTGATTGCAACGCCACAACCCCCAATTTGATTGGGCTTCCTTACGGCTGACACAGTGGAGTCCTGAATGTTCTGGGACTTGTTTGAAGGACTCCAGTTCCGCTTCCAATTATATCTGTGCCTCGATTCTGGGGGAACTACCCACTCCCTATAAACAATTTGCAGATGTATTCTCTAAGAAAGCGGCCGATGCCTTGCCTCCTCATCGGGCGTTCGACTGCGCAATCAAGTTGGTGCCTGGTTCCACACCTCCGCATGGGCGAGTTTACCCCTTGTCTGCTGCCGAAACTCGAGCGATGACCGAATATATTCAGGACAATCTGCAGCCTGTGGGGCCTGGATTTTTCTTTGTGGAAAAAAAAGACGGGACTTTACGCCCTTGCATCAACTATAGAGGGCTCAATGCTATTACTATCAAGGATCGGTATCCCTTGCCTCTCATTGCGGAATTATGTGACCGTCTGCAAGGAGGTCAAATTTTTTCTAAACTGGATCTCCGTGGTGCGTACAATTTGGTACGAATTCAAGAAGGGGATGAATGGAAGACTGCGTTCAACACCAGAGATGGACATTATGAGTACTTGGTAATGCCGTTTGGTTTAACTAATGCTACTGCAGTTTTTCAAAATTTTATTAATGAAATCTTTAGAGACCTGTTATATACTTGCGTTGTGGTATATCTTGATGACATTTTGATTTTTTACAAGGACTTACTAACTCATCGTCAACACATGCTACAAGTATTACAAAGACTCAGGGACCATCGGTTGTATGCTAAACTGGAGAAATGTATTTTTGAAACAGAGTCTTTGCTATTCCTGGGTTACATTATTTCTAAACAAGGTTTCCAAATGGACCCAACAAAAATAAAAAGCATACAAGAATGGGCTCAACCGAAGGGGCTAAAGGCCTTGCAGAGATTTCTTGGTTTTGCCAATTACTACCGACATTTCATTAAGGACTTTTCCAAATTATCTGCACCACTCACCGCACTCACACGTAAAGGAGCTAATATCACTAATTGGCCCACTGCCGCAGAGGAAGCATTTCAGGCTCTTAAGGACTCCTTTTTACAACAGCCCTGTCTTCGCCATCCTGACCCAAATCGCTCATTTACAGTTGAAGTCAATGCATCCACCGAAGGAGTAGGAGCGGTATTAAGTCAGAGTGATGCCAAAGATACGTCTCATCCCTGTTCGTATTTTTCAAGAAAATTCTCTTCTGCTGAGTGCAACTATGCTATTGGCGACAAAGAATTATTGGCCATTAAACTCACATTGGAAGAATGGCGACAATGGCTGGAGGGGGCCCAGCACAGAATCACTATCTTTATAGATCATAAGAATCTGATTTACCTACAACAAGCCCAACGTCTTAACCCACGGCAAGCTCGCTGGGCATTATTTTTTTCTCGCTTTGATTTTGAACTCTGGTATCGACCTGCAAGCAAGAATATCAAGGCGGATGCACTATCCCGTTCTTTCATCTGTGAGGATGGAGAGGAGGCCCTGCAGAATATCATCGACCCAGCCCGTATCATCCTTGCAGCTACCTTCTCTGTCCCGATGGGAAAAACCGTGATTCCCAGCAGACTCCGCAACAGGGTACTGAAATGGGGACATGACTCCCAATTTGCTGGACATCCTGAACGTAAGAGAACACAGGATCTCCTTCAACGATTCTACTGGTGGCCGGGGAAAATACTGCCTCCATAACCTCAGAAGCAGTAATTAATTTAAAGAAGCATGCTGCTGGTTTTGGCTGTTGCAGTCCTTCTGCCCCGTCCATATTCCTGCCCTGGATTTCTCTCCCACATTTTGTCCCTGTTCCAAAATAAAAGGGAGAAGAGCAGTCAGTGGTGGCAAAATGTAATTGCCCTGCTTCTCTCTCCTGCCATTCTGCACCTAAAAAGATCTCTCTTCAATTCAGCAGAAGGGCTGCCTTTACTATTTCCTGCTACTAGGTTGGGCTGACTCTCTTCCAATTTCTCTGCCCCTGCCAAAGTTACCAAGCCTGCCATTCCTCCTCTCCCTTTTCCTGATGATTGAATTTGTCGAAGTTCACTGCCTATTGGGAGTGTAGATATTATAAAATAATTTGATACTGTAACTGTACCCCCACTCACTGTGTGGAGAAATGTCTGTCACATACACAAACATACATACATATATAGTATATGTGTGTGTTGTGTGAACTCAGTGCTAAATGACTCCTTTTTCAATCCACACACACACAAAAACAAAAACAAAAAAACCCTGCTAAAAACTCATAGAATCAAAAAGACTGGCAGCCTGGTAAAATATTTCTTCTCTTCAATCTGTCAGTGTGCTTTCACCTCACTGGTGTCCAGTCAGGAAAAGACTAAAACATAGTACTGCTACAATCTCCATACTGTCTCCTATCCTAACCCTCCCCCAATGAAAAGAAAAATAAATAGAAACACAACCACTGCCTCTGTCCTTCTGGCACAGTGAAACCACTACAACACAGATCATCAGAAGCAGCCCTTTACCAGTGCCAAATCCCAAAGTTTCTAGCTTTTTTTTAAATGTTAAGAAGCCTGTTATAAACGTATCCTTCTCTATCAAGTGCTACAGAAGAAATACAAAGCTTCTTGCATAAGCTCATAACTATAGTGAAGGTAGGCCAGTGTCATTTGAACCATATAACAGCTATAGGCTACTTAAAAAGATGCTGCATTGTGATTTGTCCTGTATGCACTTTCATTGCCAGCTTGTCATGCCTTAATTCTGACAAAGGTTGGTTGCTATAGTTACCAGTTTGTTTTTGCTCAGGAGTACACAGCCATAGATTTCAATGGGCTATAGAATGTGAAACAGAAAAAATTCCCCCTCCATTTATTTCTGAGGTCACAAATGAAATGAAAGTAGACCCATTCATCATGTTTTCTCTAATTGCTTAAATGAATGCACATCCTTAATGGAGATAACCTATGGAGTATGTTTTATAATAGAAGTGTATGAGTGTGTGTATATACACACACACACACACACATACATTTACTCAGAAGTGATACACTTAGTGGATCTACTATTATGGTGGCAGTTTTATATATAGAGAATTTGTATGTATAGAAGTAGATGGAAAATTCTAGAGAAATGCAATTAATCTTAGGGACTTAGGGACTAAGAAGTAGGGATGTGAATCGGTACTGGACTCGTTTACGGTACTGATTTTGGGTAAAAACAATGGGAAATCTTCATTCCCGCGATTCTTACCCGTTTTAATCGGCTGTGTCATGCCAAAAAAAAAACAACACCCCGTTTAAATTTAATCCTTTCGCATCCCCGACCCCCCCCCCCCCCCCCCCCCCGAAAATTTTTTTTTAAAGTACCTGGTGGCCCACGGGGGTCCCGGGAGTGATCTCCCGCACTCAGGCCTTTGGCTGCCACTAATCAAAATGGCGCCGATGGCCCTTTGCCCTTAGCATGTGACAGGGTATCCGTACCATTGGCCACTGGGGTTTATTTTTAAGTGCCCTTTCTTCCCGCCCCCCCTCCCCCCCAAATGATAAGAGAACCCCACGAAAAATGTTGTGGGGTTTTCCTATCGGGTTTGGGGGCCCCCCGAATTCTGACGAGTTTGAAAATATCTTCTGATATTTTCAATCGTCAGAAAAATGATTCACATCCCTACTTAGAAGAATCACTGTGTATGTGGATTATACTATTAAAAACAAGAAGGCAACCTGACTGGCTTATCTGCAAAGTGTTAAGATTTGCAGAGATCGCCTTAGAAATGGAGCAAACAAGTGAAGAAGCAACAATTCATATAATTGTTACTCAGCATATCTCTTGGCTTTAAATTTAAACATTGAACTTTTTAATAACCATAACTTTAAGAATCTGGGGAAGAGAGCTTAAAAATATATAATGATACAGCAGTCATTTATGAAGATGTATATTACATTAAGTGGGCTGTAAAAAGAAAAGCAGAGGACTTAAAAGATAACAAGAGGGGATTTCATTATAAAGTCTGCACATTTAATCTAGGAGATTTTTGGAGATACCTAATCCTTTTATTAATAGTGGTAAATGTAATGTAATGTATTAACCAGTCCCTGTATAACTAAAAGTAAATATATTGTTCCACGTATACTTTTGACTGCATTGAGGGGAGGTGTTCCCTGAGGAAAGAGATAGGATGGGGAATGCAGCAATGTGATTAAGAATATAAGAAGTGTCATGCTGTGTCAGACCAAGGACCATCGAGCCCAGCCTCTTGTCTCTGACAGAGACCTGTCTGGATCACAAGTAGCTGACAGTTCCCAAATAGATGATCTATTTCTTAGGGATGTCATTCATATTTCTGACGATTGAAAATGTCGTACGATATATTCAAAGTCGTCAGAAATCGGGGGCTCCCCGAAACCGATAGGAAAACCCCACAAAATTGTTCGTGGGGGTTCTCTTATCATTTTGGGGGAGGGCGGGGAAAACGGCACACAAAAATAATCCCTAAACCCACCTCGACCCTTTTAAACATCTCCCTTAGCTTCCCCCACCCTCTCGACCTCCCCCCCCCCAAAAAAATGTTTTAAGTTACCTGGTGGTCCAGTGGTGGTCCCGGGAGCGATCTCCCGCTCTCGAGCCGTCGGCTGCCACTAATCAAAATGGCGCTGATGGCCCTTTGCCCTTACCATGTGACAGGGTATCCGTGCCATTGGCCAGCCCCTGTCACATGGTTGGAGTAATGGACGGTCGGCGCCATCTTTAAAAATGGCATGGTTCCGATTCACATCTCTACTATTTCCTGTCTTTCTCTCCTGTGGATAAGTGCTGGCTTTGCCCGGTCTACCTGGCTATTAACTGTTTATGGACTTTTCCTTCAGGAACTTATCCAGTCCTCTTTTCCTTCAGGATCTTATCCAGTCCTCTTTTGTTGCCTTGACCACATCCTCTGGCAACAGATTCCACAGCTTGACTGTGCTCTGATTCAAAACTACGTGCATTGTTGAGAAGGCAAAAAGTGACTGCAGAATAAGCAGGGGCAAACGTCTATGGATACCTTTTTCCCTGTAGACAATTTTCTGAGAGCTGGTGCATAATCAGAATGTTAAAGTACCCAAGGCCTTTGCCAGTTTATTCTCCTATAGTTTGTAATAATTGTTTATGAGCCCAATTTTACAATGGCCCATATAAGACTTAAGTCCACATGTACAAAGTGAATTTTCAAATGTTACAGGTGTAAAAATAGCTTTAGTGCACAGAATGTAGTATATTTACATGCTATTTAAAAACTCACAACATACACGAGTAAATTAGGGTCTGTGAGCAAATTTGCACATGTAAAAAAAAAGACAGGCCAGGGACACTCCTGGGACAGGCCAACACTTAAGCGTGTAAGTTTCTATTTTACAGCCTGCCAAGCCTTTTACTTGCTCAGTAACAGGTGTAAGATTTCATAAACATCTTAAAATTGAAAAAATGACAGGGTGGGGAGGTCTGAGTGAAATGGGAGGACTTCAAGCTGAAGAGCCAGGAGTGTTTTCATGAGGAGCTGCAAATGGACTGGGTGAACTGGTAGACTACTTGCTAAAATTGGTTATTTCATTGCCACGTGCATGTTATAAAATCCCCTGACTTATGCAAAAGCCGACTTACAGGGGGTAAAATCATCTAATTAACATGATTACAATCTACTTGTGTATCCTTTAAAAATTTGAAATACAAGTACTCGGATATGTCAATAGCATATAGAGATGTGCTTCGGGTTGTTATATCATGTCGGGCTTCGTTTCGGGACCCCCCACAGAAATTTCATTTTTCCTGTGATTCAGGTTTTTTTTTTTCGGGGGCCCTGATTTTCGGGTTAGTGCGCACTAATGGGAGTTAGTGTGTGCTTACTCCCGTTAGTGCGCGCTAACTCTGCAATGTTAGTGCTTGCTCAACCGAAAATAAATTTCACAGAAAGTTTGGAAAAAATTCAATCATTTTTCGGTTCTCCCGAACCATTCCAAATTAGGCAATTTCATTCAAATTGCCTAATTCGGGAAAAACGATGGCACATCCCTAACAGCATACACTTATCAAGCAAAATTACAATTTACTTGGACTTAGACCCACAAATTTGAACTTATGCGAAAAAATCTTTCTTTCTTTTTATTTCATTTTAAAATCTTATAATACCGATTTGCCTGATCTGGTTTACAAAATAAGAAGTGTTACTAATTGACATTTATCTGGATAAGTCCAAACTTGTGAGGCTGGTTGTTTTTACATGCGCGATCATTCGTGTGCGTATACGTGCTCGTATTTTATAACCTGTACACCTAATTTACGTGCAGGTTATAAAATACAGTAGCAACTTTGTATGCATCCTTAAACACACATGAATAGGTGCATGCGAGTAGCTTTGAAAGTAATCCTCCTGTGTAAGCCCACTTTGAAAATTAGCAGGACTGCACAATCTTTAGCATGGCACAGGTATGCAGATTTACATCTGATGGAAAGCAGGTGTAAATATCCACATAAACATTTACACTCATACTTTTGAAAATCAAACGTGTGTGTGCAAATGATTTCCCCACCACAACTCCATCCCTGGGAACACCTCTATGCAATAAAAGTATGTGCAAATTCATTTCTACGTGTACTTTTATGCATGCAATCCCTGGGGTAATATTCAAAAAGTCAATTTACATGCATACATCTGCATTTTATACACATCTGCTTCTGAAAATTCCCCCCTATGCTTCTTCTGAAGAATGATGTGTAATATTCAAGTTAGAATTAAGGTATGGGAAAGAGTTCATGTATATGCTAGCAAAAATGAATTACTGGTATTAAGTAGTACAGTACCACTTAACATAAGAATATATGAAGTGTCATGCTAGGTCAGATCAATAGCACATTATGCCCAGCATTCTGTCTCCCATAGTGGCCAGTTTGGCTTACCTGGAAGTACCCTGCAAATCTCAATATGATAATCTACTGTTTCTTACTGCTTTCTCCAAGAATGTAAAGGTGGAGACATAAAAGTCTATTTGGCTAATAATTATTTATGGACTTGTCCTCCAAACATTTGTCCAAACTTTTTTTTACTCAGTTGTACTACTAGCCTTAACCACATTTTCTGGCAACAAGTTCTATAGCTTAATTGTGCTTTGACTTAAAAAAAAAAACGTGCATAAATTTGTTTTAAATCTACTGCCCTAGTCCTAGGACTACATGATTAGTTTTCCATATGGTGAAAGATGAAGACTGGTGTCCCAGGGATCTGTGCTGGGTCCTGTGCTGTTTAACATATTTTAGTGTTATGGAACAGGGAGCAATGAATTAGGTGATCAGATTTGTAAAGGACACAAAAATTATTCAAAGTTGTTAATATATCAGCACATTGAGGAATTGCAGAAGGACCTCATAAGACCAGGAGTCTGGATTAGATTATTTTAATTCCCTTTTAGTTTGTCTCCCAGCGAACACTTATCACACAATACAGATCGTTCAGAACTCTGCTGCTCGGATCCTGACAGATGCAAGGCTGCAGGACTAGACTGCCCCTATTTTGTTATCATCACACTGGCTGCCAATCCAATGGCAGATTGGATTGGCAGCCAGTGTTTAAATTATACATCACTTATACATGCATTTCTAGATAATGATGCTGCTCTCTAAGGGGCCGATGCAATAAATTTGCGTAGAAAGCGGGCACCATGCAATAATTATTTATGGACTTGCGCGTCCCTAGTGCCTTCTTGCTTACGAGAACCCGATCGGCGTCGGCGGTCCACCGGATAGGAAAACCAACGCCGAGTTTATCGGCAGTCGGTTTTCCTAAACGCTGCACAGCCAGGGGGGGTTCAGGAAACGGATGCTTGTCTGTTTCCTGCACCTGACTGCCAATGTTTTTTTTTTTTCTATTTTTAACTTTATTTAATTTTGTTTTTCTTCCTATTTAATATCGCAACGATATTAAGTAGGAGGCAGTACAGAAAAGCAGTTTTTTCTGCTTTTCCGTACTGGTTTAAGGAGCGCTCAGCAATTAGCGCCTGCTCCTGGCAGGTGTTAATTGCTGAGCGCTAAATGTGCATCCTAGGTGCACAATTTTTTTTTTTGCATCTGGAGTGAATGCTAATAGGCTCAATCACATGCATTTGCATGTGATTAGCGCTATTAGACTCACTCCGCATAGGACACGCGTTGAATAGGCGCTAATCCCCTAGGCCTATCCAGAAGTTTTAAACCACTTAAACAAATAAGATTTGCCTCTTTTTCATTGTGTTTTGCCCATTTGCTTACAACAAATGCACATCCCTAATCCCTTATGAAGAAAGGTTAAACAAGTTAAAGCTCCTCATCCTGGAAAAGAGACAACAGAGAGGAATGTGATAGAAGTTTATACATTTATGAGAAATGCAAAATGGGTCAATAGGGACCTATTCAAATAATGTTAAAACAAGGGGACACTTCATGAAACTAACAGCTAGCAGATTTAAAACAAATTCTAGAAAGCATTTTTTAAGCATTGTCAGGATGCAGAATCTGTTGCCAGCAAATGTGGTCAAGGAAACTAGCACAGTAGGGTTTAAGAGATTCACACAGGTTCCTAGAGGAAAAGCCATAAACAAGTATTAGCAAAGTAGATTTAGCAAAGTCATTGCTTATTTCATGGGAGTGAGGAACAAAAAATAGAGCAACTTTTTGGGATGCAGTGGGTACTTATGACCTTAACTGGCCACAGTCAGGATAGTAGGCTCAATGGACCTGATTCTGACCTAGCATGGCAAATCTTATGTTCTTATATTGTTCTTGTGATTTCTATACTGGAACTTGAGAATGATTTTATTTGTAATTAAATGTTGCTTATAAGAATTGTTGCACAAAGCACTCAGCAATGCTATTTATAAAAGATGTTTTGCTTGAATTGCTGCTTTGCATGTGTTAGTAAATTAATTCAGTTTTTGTGTTTTAACATGCTAATGTATGTTCCCTGTCTTTTAGCTTCAATATCTTCTGGAAATTTTATTTTCTACATGTTTTCTGTTGACTCAGTAAGTACAGTATGATATGTTGTTTTTATCGATTTATAAAATAATAGAAAGATTTCAAAAGGTTGTGCATGAAAAAATTTGCATGTATATGCATAAATAGCATAATTTTCAAAAACATTTACACTCTTAAAACTGAGTTTCCACATGTAAATGTACCTTACCTATATAAATGGGCTTTTGAAAATTGTTACAATATATGCCATTAAATTGTTCATAGGATGTACCTGCATTAACTTCACATAAAAGGGTAAATGGCTTTTGAAAATTGCTACAATAGTATGTTACCTTTACATCAGTAAGTCCTTTAAAAATCCCCCTGAAAGGTTTGCCAATTTACTCTGCTAGATATCTTGCATAAGTGATATACTGTATTACTGGCAAGGTGAGGGGTCTGGGTGAACTGAGGGGTGTTCAGGTTGAGGAAGAAGGTTTTGATGCCCTGGAGACGGACCGGGTGAACTGGTGGAGGAAACCAAAAATGGGTCAAGCAGTGCTTTTTGATATTTTATCAAGCTAACTTACTTATAGGGAGGTTTATTTACCCAACAGCAATATTAATTATTTCTAGAGATAAAACAGGCTAGCTTTAGGTGCCACTTATCTACTTAGCCCATTGTTGGATTCTCCTCGAGCTTGCCCGGTCCATCTCCAGGACATTGAGACCCTCCTGCTTCTTCAACCTGAACACCCCCCGGTTCACCTAGACTCCTCACCTCGCCAATAACACAGTATATCACTTATGCAAATTAATTAGCAAGAGTAAAATTTATTGCATCGGCCCCTTAGAGAGCAGCATCATTATCTAGAAATGCATGTATAAGTGATGTATAATTTAAACACTGGCTGCCAATCCAATCTGCCATTGGATTGGCAGCCAGTGTGATGATAACAAAATAGGGGCAGTCTAGTCCTGCAGCCTTGCATCTGTCAGGATCCGATCAGCAGAGTTCTGAACGATCTGTATTGTGTGATAAGTGTTCGCTGGGAGACAAACTAAAAGGGAATTAAAATAATCTAATCCAGACTCCTGGTCTTATGAGGTCCTTCTGCAATTCCTCAATGTGCTGATATATTAACAACTTTGAATAATTTTTGTGTCCTTTACAAATCTGATCACCTAATTCATTGCTCCCTGTTCCATAACACTAAAATATGGGGGGGAGCAAGGGAGGAGCAAATACATAAATGTTCTTCTTTCTCTGTCATACACACACACACAAACGTCTTACCGTCTTTGCTTACTCCCTTCTACTTCCTCACTCTCCCTTCCCCTTCAGTTTCATTCATTTACCTCTCTTCCCTTCCCTCCCTCCCTTCTCTCCCAATCACTGGTCCCCCTTCCCTTTCTGCCACTCACCTCCTCCCTTCCCTTCCCTTTCAGTCACTCACTCTCCTCCATCTCTGCCGCTGGGCAGCTGAGATCTCCTGGCAGCTGCAAGCAGGGCCAATGCTAGCATTTTTTGCTGCACTGTGTGAACAATTACTGTGCTGCCTGCTACTCTTTGATTTTTTTGATTTTTTTTTAAACAAAGATTGTTTTTCCCAGTAACCAAAACACAGTAGAAACTCTCAGTTTCATACTCTGTCACAGGCCCCCTTCCCCACCCAAAAAAAAAAATCCATGTTCCCTCTCGCAATCTAAACTTCTAAAATTGATAAGCCCTGGACCCTCTATGTCAAAGCTGGGCAGATCCACTGGTGTGTAGCTGGCACCGTTTTATTGTACAGAAATGCATGTACTGCTCTAGTACCATATGAGCTTGCTAGGTGGCATTAGGCCTACTGAAACATGTTGGTTGTGAGTTTGGTCCTCAGAAACTCTTGAGTAAACTAAATGACAATGATATAGTAAACTTTCCATACTAAAACAGTACTAACTGCCAGCACTCAAACAGGAACAATCCTATCTATGAAAAGGCAATACTGCAAATATTATACCAGGCCTTAAAACACCAATACATGTCCTATGAGAAAAACAGAATAAAGCAGGCTGCTATAAATCCCTATATAGAAACTACAAGCTAGCAGAGTACCCCACCTAGAACCACAGACTTACCCTCAACAAATACAGACTAAAGAGATCATAAAGTATAAATAGAAGAATATAAATAGAAACTGAACTGAAAACCTCAACGTTAGACTCTGTTGTAATGCATCAATGGAGAAACAAACACCACCAGTCCTCAAAAATCATCAAACAATAAAATGAAGGAATATAAATCAATTCTATTAGTAAAATCGTACTAAAGAAATAATTTTTCCAACTAGCTAAGGAATAGAATAACATCCAATAATTAAGAGCTCATACAAAACTTTAAACATTTTCCAAACAGCAATAAAATATTTCAAAATGGCAGATACAGACACCCAATAATTAAAACAACAAGGAGAGAAAATTCACTACTCTCCATATCTGAAAACTTCCAGTCATCCTGACCATGTCGTGGATTAGTGAGGCGGTTCAAACTTTCTTCACACAAACAGAGGCAGGCTCACATCCACACATACACACACTTCAGAAAGGTTCCCATTGACACACACACCCCAGACAGGTTCCATTGACACACAGACACATACACACACACACATACAGAATCAGATTCCCATTCACATACACACACACACACCAGTCAGGTTCTTATACACACACACCCCCAGGCAGGTTCCCATTCACACACACACACAATTTCCCATTCTCACCCCCACCGAGATTTCCATTCACATTCACACACACACACACTCACTCACACCCAGTCAGTTTCCCATTCATACACACACAATCAGGTTCCTATTCATACAGACGCATCCAGTCAGTCTCTCATTCATTCATTCACACACACACACACACACACACACACCATCGGGAGCAGATAGGGGAGCCCGTTCTGTCTCTCCTCCCTATGTTACACCCCCTGCGCTAGTCAAATCTAGCAGGGCTAGTTCTTCCACTGCACTGATCTTGTACATCGAGAGATCGGCACAGAGTAGTGCTTGCTGCATGAGGTTTGGCTACTGAATGCCAGCACAGTGAAGCAGTAGAAGAACGGGCACCCTCCTCATGGGCCTCCTCTTCTTCTGCCACCAGTGGGATGGGATCCACCGGCAACCTCGTAGGCCTCCTTCTTGGTCACTGTTGCCCCCACCGGGTGTGCACACCCTATAGCGCCAGGCCTGGCCACGGATGTCTTTTACCTCTGCCTTGTCTTAGGTGGGTGGGATGGGATCCTCTGCCCCCAGGAACCCCATACAGCATGGCACCCCTATAGCACAGTGCCCGAGGGCCTTGGCTCCCCTCCTTGGTATTCCACTGGCTTTAGAGTCCTTTAAATTTTATTGCAGGAGTACTGGGATCCATAATAGCATCCAAGTTCTCCCACAGTAAAATATCTACACCTCCTTCAAATGCAATAAAATAACAGGGTTGATTTATGTGCTATTTTATGGGCATAGAATTAGGTATGCACTAGCTGCTTTGTATAAAATTGCAAAATTCATGATTGCAAATCACATACAATACAGCTAAATATAATAGAGGTATGTTTGGGTTGTAAATACAGCACAATATTGTGATATCCTGCAATATTTCCACAATTTGTTTAAATGTTTATATCATGTGATAAATGCTGTAACGCATTTTAATAACTCTACGCCTTAACCAGATAAGCAGGGCTTTTTTTTTTTAGATTTATTTAACTAACAATTATATATTCGTGGGTATCTATACATGCATGCGTTCGTTGCAGGATAGATTTGTGTGTATATGAATCACACTGATTATAAAATACTAGGGTAGATCTGGGCGAGACCATATACGCATGTATATGGGGCAATGGCAGTTCTTTAAAAGTTATCCTCTAAGTAACTAATCTGATAAATACAAAACAAAGGGCCTGATTTTCAAGATCATTAACATGTTTAAAACTAATTTTTACATGTGTGAATACACTTTACCTGCATTAAGTGGCTTTTGAAAATTGTTACAATGTATGCTATTGAATTGGCCATAGGTTTTATCTGTGTTAAGTACATTTACTTTTGCTTTTTTTAATTGCTCACATTAAAAGGCCCCATAAACGAGTATCTGGTCCCAGCGTGAGCAAATCATATTTTAAAACTGCCCAATTATGTGCGCATATGCGCGTAAGCAAGGAACCTAACGCATGAAAAAGGGGAGGAGTCAGGGCGTGTTAGGTCATTCTAGGGCGAGGCCAACATTTACACACATGAATTTGGATTTTAAATACAGTGGCCACAGTGCATGGTGGGCTGTTAGTCATGCATATTTAATTCTGCTCTTGATGAGGTGTAAGTCTGCACTACTCACTCAGCCTAAAATGACTGAGTGAGTAGTCTGGGTAAACTGGGGGGAGTGCAGGCTGAATAATCAGAGGGTCTGGATGTTCTCGAGATAGACTGGGCAAACCGGTGGATTAATTGGTAAAGCTGGGAAAATCCTTTATGCGAGCATGTTCTAAAATCTGCTAACCTGTGCACGTCAAAAGCCGACAAAGTCCTAAGGAAGATACATAAACTAAGCTTGATTGTGTAACTACTTAAAATTAGGAGCACACATATACATGTGTACTTTAAATCTTGTGTGCACCATTGCATGAATTATTTAAAATTCCTGTGTATGTGCAATCACGCATACGTACACACATTTACTGGCACCCGGACGCTCATTTGAATGCAGGTAAATGGCTTTTAAAAATTGCAGTGATAGTCTGTTACATTTACATATATAACTCCTTTGAAAATTCACCTGATAGATTTTGATCTACTAATTTGTGAACAATTTCATAAATGGGCTTCATGTCTGAACCTCAAAATCGAAAGAGTTGCATGATTTAACACACAAAGATCCATTTGTTACATTTTTGGCAGGTGTTTGCATTTGCAAGTAGTAAAGTTTTGTATGAAAAACGTTATTCAAATTCAAAATTAGTGAGCTGCTGCTTCACAAATCATGCAAAGCAGTTTATTAATTTTGAATTAAGTCAAAATTTGCACGCAAAAATGTCTGAGTTGGCGTTCACAAAAAGCTAACTGTACTTCAGTGAGGTGTAACAAAGAACTGTATTTTTTACGATGGTCCCTGTAGCAAAGTTTTTTCCTAAAAGATTGCTAGTAACTCATGTGTAGCAAATGTTCATACAAAAATGGCCAAATATCTGCAAGAAATCTTGCAGCTTAGAGTAACAGCTTCAGAATAATATACAGAATTGAAGAGTTTTGCAGCACTCCACCTTTGGCTGTATACTGACATTTAAGTAAATTTTCAGAAAGAACAATCCTAATTGGTTTAGTAAATGTGAACCATTCCTATCCCCACTCAGCTAAATCCGTATTTTATTCTATGTAGTTTCCTGCCAAATGGATCGAAGTTGAAATGTAGATTGCCCCAATCAGGCAAAGCTGTATGATTTCTGAGTACATATTAATTTCAGTCTAAACCTGAATTATTAAAGCTTTCCCCCCACACACACACCACACCACACATTCTTTTTCTATGGGGAAAAAAAGCTTACTAAATCAAACCCTACATTATAATAAAACACAAAGGTATAACTATTTATGCATATACCATACGTAACATGTATTTGTGATTTTTTTTATTTACACAGGATGAACAATAAAACATAAAGGGGTAGATTTTCAGAGGGTTTCGTGCGTACGTTACACGCGTAACCCCCCAAAAACCTACCCCAACCCCCCCCTGCATGTGCCGAGCCTATCTTGCATAGGCTTCCGGCGCGCGCAAAGCCCCGGGACGCGCGTAAATCCCGGGGCTTTCCTGGGGGGAGGGGGTGCGTCGCGACGGCATGTCATCGGGGGGCGTGTCGGGGGGCGTGACGCGGGGGGCACGTCATCCGGGGGGGTTCCGGGGGTGTGGCCACGGCCTCCGGACCAGCCCCCGGGCTGGAACATGACGCGCGGCAGCTGGCCCGGCGCGCGCAAAGTTACGCCTGCCTCGAGCAGGCGTAACTTGTTCAACAAAGGTGGGGGGGGTTAGATAGGGCTGGGGGGGTGGGTTAGGGAAGGGAAGGGAGGGAAGGTGTGGGGGGGTGGAAAGAAAGTTCCCTCCGAGGCCGCTCCGAAATTGGAGCGGAATGGAGGCAGGCTGCACGGCTTGGCGCTCGCAGGCTGCTGATTTTGACCAGCCTTGCGCGTGCCGACCCCGGATTTTAATGGATACACGCGTATCTATTGAAATCCTGCGTATTCTTGTTCGCGCCTGGTGCGCGATCAAAAGTACGCTTGTGCGCAAATTTATAAAATCTACCCCAAATTGTAGTTAATTGCAGGACCACTGAATTCAGAGAGAGATTTATTTTTAAATTTATTTATTTATTTATTTAAGAGTTTTTTATATACCGGGGCACGTTAAAAACATCACCCCGGTTCACAATGTAACGTAACGTAGCAACAGGCTTTACAATAATTTAGAGTAGATAAGCATAGATAAACAGTATTTAGCTTTACAATAAATTAGAATAGATAAACAATATGACAGCTGTTCAACTTGGGATAGGTGGTTTATCAGGTGATTACTTGATAAACTCTTAAGGAGAGTAGAGGGGAAAAGGTAAAAGGGGAAAGGGGGGGTAAGAGGAGGTAATTCTTGTGCGGGTAGAAGGAAAGTAGGTTCTTTAACTATTCACAATATGTTCTTTAACTATTCACAAGGTGATGGGTAAGAGGGCGGATATGGAGGGGTAGGAGGAGGGGGGGGCTGATGAGGTGGGAGTAGGAGGAGGGGGCATGGTTGCTAGGTTCAGAGGGAAGTGTCAGTCTGTTGTCAAATTCACACACTGCTGTGCATTTTGTATTTAAGTATTTTACAAATGTGTTTTACAAATGTGTTTAATTTTCTTTGTCACCATTGCAAACACTACCAGCAGATTTCCCACAGTCTATATTTTTCCATACTTCTATTGCATCTAGTACAAGAGTAGGCACCTCCAGTTCTGGAATGCAGCAAAGTCTGGTTTTCAGAATATCCACAATGAATTTGCATGAGATGTATTTGCATGCACTGCCTTTATTGTATGCAAATATATTCATGCATATTCACTGTGGATATCCTGAAAACCTGGCCTATTTGTGGTACTTCAGGACTGGAAATGCCTACCCTTGATCTAGTAGATGATGCTTCAGTCAATCTGTCTCTTGCTTTCTGGATTACTAGTCATTTCCTGCCTTATCTTAGTGGAGTAATTTTCAAATTTATGCTTGGAACAGTTCCCAGTGGAGGTTATGAAGCCACAAACATTATCTGAATTCAAGAGAGCATGGGACAAGCACAGGGAGTCTCTGAGGAAGTGGTATAAATTATAGAGCTGAGTATTTTGTGTGGCTGGGCAGACGAGATAGACCATATATTTTTTTTTCTGTTGTCAAGTTTCTGTTTCTATTTTGATGTCTTACAGAACCAGCTACAAATGAATGTCACAAATGCAGGATATACTGACCCAGATAACTTGGTATTTGAGGAAATTAAAATCTTAGGCCTGCCACAAGGCCCCAGCAATGTAACTGTGAAGAAAAACAATATTATACAAACATCACCACATAGATTCTTCTATGATGTGATTTTAAAGGTAATGCTTTATTGAACATTGTATAAATTACCCTGCAATATGCATAGATTTAATTCATAGGAAATAATTCTTAGCTTTTGCACATATTGTAGTTTTCTACAGTTTCATTCATGAACAAGGTTCATTAAAGAGTCTTTAAGATTTGAGATGATATTAACATGCATAGAAGACATTTGAGCTATGCTATTACTATACAAATCATTTTGCATTTATATTTGTATACTCAGTGCATTTCTTTATCCATTAATATTCTTTATTTTCCATATCAAAATGGATAGCCTAGATTATTTGGCTTTCCCCTCAAACTCTTTTTTTCATAACCTTACCAAACTATTCCTTCTGCAGTGAACAAAGTCATAGAAACACAGATAAGTGATAACACCTGAGCCAATAAAACCATGTAAACCCTGGGCTCCCCCCAAGCCATCTTATCCCACAGGTATAAGCCGACCACATGCTGTGGCAATTTGGACCCTTGCCATGTCCCATCTGAGCAGTTCTCTTCTTGTATGATGACACACAATCATACTAACAACTCCCCAGGGTCTCCAGATGTGGTTTGCTTTGCCAGTTATGCAAGCCACATCTTTAATTCAATAATGAAAAAATGGTTTGGGTATTCAGCCTCTTTCCCTCCCCCAAGCGGTGATATAGATAAAAATGTACAAAATACATCCATACACAAAACAGGCCTAAATGGTGTGGGTTGGAGGGCTTGCCTGCTGGCACAGACAGGGAAGGAGGAAGAAGAGCCACACTCTCCTCCTTGTGTCCCCTCCTACTCAAAGACTCTCCTTTCCTGTGACTCCCATGAGGCAGTCCATTAACCAGTATGATTGAAACTAAAAAGGGTGTCGTATGACTCTAGGGTGCTTCTCCACTCTTACCCTTCCTCTCTCCCACTTGTGACCATATTAGGGATGCAATGGTCACAGGCCACACCAGTGCCAGTTTATCCCAAGCAGCCACGGACCTTGCCTGGCTGTCTCTCCTAAAATTGGCATTTACCCAGAATCTGTGTTTACAAGACTTAAGAACATAAGAAATTGCCATGCTGGGTCAGACCAAGGGTCCATCAAGCCCAGCATCCTGTTTCCAACAGAGGCCAAAACCAGGCCACAAGAACCTGGCAATTACGCAAACACTAAGAAGATCCCATGCTACTGATGCGATTAATAGCAGTGGCTATTCCCTAAGTAAAATTGATTAATAGCCATTAATGGACTTCTCCTCCAAGAACTTATCCAAACCTTTTTTGAACCCAGCTACACTAACTGCACTAACCACATCCTCTGGCAACAAATTCCAGAGCTTTATTGTGCGTTGAGTGAAAAATAATTTTCTTCAATTAGTCTTAAATGTGCTACTTGCTAACTTCATGGAATGCCCCCTAGCCCATATATTATCTGAAAGAGTAAATAACCGATTCACATCTACTCGTTCAAGACCTCTCATGATCTTAAAGTCCTCTATCATATCCCCCCTCAGCCGTCTCTTCTCCAAGCTGAACAGCCCTAACCTCTTCAGCCTTTCCTCATAGGGAAGCTGTTCCATCCCCTTTATCATTTTGGTTGCCCTTCTCTGTACCTTCTCCATCACAACTATATCTTTTTTGAGATGCGGCGACCAGAATTGTACACAATATTCAAGGTGTGGTCTCACCATGGAGCGATATAGAGGCATTATGACATTTTCCATTTTATTAACTATTCCCTTCCTAATAATTCCTAACATTCTGTTTGCTTTTTTGACTGCTGCAGCACACTGAGCCGACAATTTTAAAGTATTATCCACTATGATGCCTAGATCTTTTTCCTGGGTGGTAGCTCCTAATATGGAACCTAACATCGTGTAACTACAGCAATGGTTATTTTTCCCTATATGCAACACCTTGCACTTATCCACATTATTTATTTATTTATTTATTTATTTTTATATACCGATGTTCCTGTAAAGAATACATATCGCACCGGTTTACAAGGAACTGAACAGTCGCCTCCAGGGCGGAAATACATTAAAACAGTCGCCTCAAGGCAGAATACATTAACACAAGTATACCAGAAAACTATTAAAAGAGAACTTTCATAAACTCAATTAAATGTAACTGTGAACCATAAATCAGGAACCATAAATCAGGAACATATGTACAGAGGTAGGTATATCGTCTGTCGCTTCACCAGATTTTAGCTCTCAGGGAAAGCTTGAGTGAATAGCCAAGTCTTTAGCTTCTTTTTGAATGTCGGAAGGCATGGTTCTTGGCGGAGGTCCGGTGGGAGCAGGTTCCAAAGATGGGGACCTGCAGTGGACAGAGCTCGTTTCCTCAATGAGGTTTTTGTTGGCTGGGTGTGAAGCATGTTCTGGTATGCACTTCTGATCGGTCTATTGGAGACGTGTTGCTGTAGTTGGAAGGATAGGTTGAGGGGGGAGATGTTGTGAAGAGCCTTGTGAATCATCATGAGGGATTTAAATTGTATCCTAAATTTTATGGGCAGCCAGTGAAGATTTTGGAGGATAGGGGTGATGTGATCCCATTTTTTTGGTGTAGTGAGAATTCTGGCTGTCGCGTTCTGGACCATCTGAAGTGGTTTGATGGTGTTGGCTGGCAGGCCCAGGAGGAGTGAGTTGCAATAGTCCAGTTTAGGGAGGATGATAGATTGTAGTACCAAGCGGAAGTCTTGGAAGTGTAGAAGAGGTTTTAATTTTTTTAAGACTTGCAATTTGAAGAAGCAGTCTTTGGTAGTATTGTTTATGAACTTGGTGAAGTTGAGTTGGTTGTCCAGAAGTACACCAAGATCTCTTACTTGTGGTGTGTGGTCGATTGATGTGAAGGAGAGTTGGGTGGAACTAGTTGGGTTGAATAGAGAGCACTTGTCTGGAGCTATTATGAGGATTTCAGTTTTGCTAGTATTTAGCACGAGGTTGAGGCTTGTTAGCATGTTTTTGATTTCCGAAAGGCAGCTGTTCCAGTAAGACCACGTTTTGTGGAGGGATTCCATTATCGGGATGAGGATCTGAATGTCATCCGCGTATAGGAAGTGTGTTAGCTTGAGGTTAGATAGTAGATGGCAGAGTGATGGCAGAGTAGATGGCATTAAATTTCATCTGCCATTTGGATGCCCAATCTTCAAGTCTTGCAAGGTCCTCCTGTAATGTATCACAGTCTGCTTGTGATTTAACTATTCTGAATAATTTTGTATCATCTGCAAATTTGATTATCTCACTCGTCGTATTCCTTTCCAGATCATATATATATATATATATATATATATATATATATATATATATATATATATATATATATATATATATATATATATTGAAAAGCACCGGTCCAAGTACAGATCCCTGAGGCACTCCACTGTTTACCCTTTTCCACTGAGAAAAGTAACCATTTAATCCTACTCTCTGTTTCCTGTCTTTTAAGTTCAGCTCATAATAGACATATCTAATTTAAAACTATAAATAACTCTACTCTCATCTTTACAAAGATGTTAACTTATGGTTTCAGTAATGTGACCATAGTTTTATTACAGTTAGGAGCATAATCCAGATTAGTTAAATATTGGTAACAGAAGACATAAAACTCTGGGTAACCCATTTTCCGTTCCCTTTAACCAATGATATAGAACAACCACAAACTCATCCATTTTGTTGGGAAACTAAAACTGATTCTTCATTTAAATGTAAACAGAAATATTTATAAAATAATAACTAATCTCACCTGAGGCCAATTATTTTTACAACTTTACAAAATACAAACATAATCATATGGTCTATCATGCAAGGTCAAACCATAACATTTAAAGTTAGTGTAGCTGGGTTAAAAAAAGGTTTGGATAAGTTCTTGGAGGAGAAGTCCATTACCTGCTATTAATCAAGTTGACTTAGAAAATAGCCACTGCTATTACTGGCAACAGTAGCGTAGGATATACTTAAGTGTTTGGGTACTTTCCAGGTACTTGTAGCCTGAATTGGCCACTGTTGGAAACAGGATGCTGGGCTTAATGGACCCTTGGTCTGACCCAGTATGACATGTTCTTATGTTCTTTTGCCACCTGCCATATTATATCAGGTCAGCTTCATGTTTTCTTTTACTTTTCACTATGGACCATGTAATGCCACATAAAGCTGGTTGGTATTGTCTTGTCCCAGAAAACTTTCACATAGTAACAAAAACCTACCTGTAGATAACCTGCAATGACATTTAACAGCAATACTGAGTGCAATGTTTCTTACAATTAACTCTCTTTGGCATATGACTTTCGGTGATTTTCCATCAATTGGGAAAACTGATTTATCTTCCTGAAAGTATTATTTGTGAGTCATTTTTTTACAGTATCCTTTTATGTACTTTGTTTTAACAGGTCACAGGAAAATGGAGTTCCAAGTAATTCAACATCTTTTTTTTAATGGAATGCAAGCTGTAAAATGTCAACTTTGATACCCCTGTGTCTGTGTACTCAGTCTCAACAGGAAACTCAAACAGGAGACTCCAGTAATTCATTAACTAGTACATTCTCATTTGACTCTAAAATCCCTGGAATATAGAAGAAAAAACAAAACAGCTAATGCAGCTAATTCTTTTAGTATACAAGAACAGATACAACCTGCCGCTAGCACAGAGACAGTTTCGCTGAAAGCCACCCCAGACTAGACTATTTTCTATAAACTTTAAGTACATACTGTATATTTATAGACGTCTTTAAAAAGAGCACTGTGTCACAACTAATATATATGGTATGTTCTAAGACAAAATTTAATTATTTTTTTTATGCTTGATTACAGTATGCTTTTTGTTTGGTTTATTTTTTTACAGGTTTTGCATATAACAAATCTTAAGCTTCAGCTTGGACAATCCTATACCATAGATTGGAATCCTTTAACTAATGAGACTGAAAGAATTGACTGCCACCCTGATGAAAATGCAACTAAGGCTGCCTGCGAAGCACGTGGCTGTATTTGGCAGGTGAGTAGAAACACTACAGATGAAATGGCCCGACGGTGTCGTCTTATGAATCTGGCTCCATTTTCTCGAATGACCATCAAAAATAAGGCTGTACAAGAAATCGGTGCCTACCGTCCCTGAGCCCAGAGCCATTTTGGCTTCACTTTGACGCTGGAATGAGTGGCATTTTTAAACAGACACAGCAGGGCAGGAGTAAGTGTGGACCGATCCTGCCTTTTTCTTCTGCTAAGACCCCATAGAAGGGTAAGTGGGAGTTAGGCGAAGTCTCCCCCCCCACCCACCTCAGCCAGCCAGCCAGCTCTGTTTAAAGTATTTTTCTTCTCTTAATTACTTGTTGTTTTCTTATATTTGCATTATGAAGCACTGAGGGGAAGAGAATGATCTCTAGGAATCCATATTGTAGCTTTTTAAATGAGTTTAATAGAGGCCCATACTCGTAAGCAGCTCTGTTGAAGAATGTGAAATATGTTAGGTTTACTGTAGTGTTGTTCACTATGTAGTAATCCCTATCTTGGGAAATAATGCAAGGCTGAAAGAAATACTGTGCAGTACCCAGGGCTGCAGCATCTAATGCTCTTCCATTGTAAACTATCTTTATTTATTACATTTTATATTCTGCTTTTTGGGTATCTCCTTGGGAGCTGTATTTAACTTCCTACGTGTACATGGCTTGTGTTATTACTAGCCAACAAAGTTCTGACCCCCTGTTTTGTTGCTTTGACAGCAATGCAAGACATTAACACACACCACACCCCCTCCAAACAAGAACCCAGTAGATAAGAACTGAGTGTCAAACAGGACCCCCCTAGTGAAGTAGTTATTTATTCATTTGTTATATTCTGCTTTTCAGCACATTACATTCAGATACTGAGTTATTTCCCTGTCCCCAGAAGGCTCCCGGTCTAAGTTTGTACCTGAGGCAGTAGAGGGTAAAGTGACTTGCCCATCCTCACAAAGAACAAAAGTGGGTATGATTTGAACTCTAATCTCCCTAATTCATGGCCTGCTGCTCTAACCACTAGGCTACCCAGAAACATTCCACCCAGAGGCATCCAAAAAGCTTCAATGCTCCATGACTCATGCTTAAAACCCCATGTAACTCTCCATTGGGATTTGAATTGTTGGGAGGCAGGATGGAGCCGGTAGGGATGTGCAGACGGATGTCATACGTTGCATTCAGGATTCGTATTCGTCGGGGGGCAGATATGTTGCATTCAGCAAGGGGGGGCCCCAGATACGTACATGCGTTAATTCTTATTCGTTTCCCAGCTAAAATTGAATTAAGTACAACTCCTACCCTCCTGACCCCCCCCAAGACTTACCAAAACTCCCTGGTGGTCCAGCGGGGGGTCCGGGAGCCATCTCCTGCACTCACACCCTCGGCTGCTGGTATTCAAAATGGCGCCGATAGCCTTTGACCTTCTATGTCACAGGGGCTACTAGTGCCATTGGTCAGTCCCTGTCACATGGTAGGAGCAATGGATGGACGGCACCATCTTGTGCTCCTACCATGTGACAGGGGCTGACCAATGGCACCAGTAGCCCTGTGACATAATGAGGGCAAAGGCTGTTGGCGCCATTTTGAATACCGGCAGCCGAGAGTGTGAGTGCAGGAGATGGCTCCCGGACCCCCCGTTGGACCACCAGGAAATTTTGGTAAGTCTTGGGGGGTCAGGAGGGTGGGGGGTTTGTTTAAATTCGCTTCTTTAGGTGGCCGAATAATTCGGTGAAGATTTGTTGTATTCGTAGGGAATCGTGATTCGTTTCGCTTCCCCACAAATACAACGAATATGGCCCTATACGTTGCGGATTACAAATACGTAGGAAACAAATGCACACCCCTAGGAGCCAGTGCTGCAGGTGACAAGTTCAAAATAGCACCTGTAACAACCAAATGCCACATGCTTTAGCGTTTTTGTCAGACTGCCTCAGGCACTATTTGGGATTAGATGCCTACACTGCCAGGAGATAAATAGGCTCCATCCTGATTCCCCCAACTTCAAGGCCCAGTAGATTGGCTTTGGGGAAGGAGGGTGGGCCTTGGCGCATGGAGGGTCATGGGGCAAGTTGAATCTGCATTATTTTGAAATTATCTGTTACATGTCAGTTTCAACAACCATGTTTTTCACTGTCTTGTTTAGGATCCTATCAGTCCCAGAGCCCCAGCCTGCTATTATCCAAAGAACTATGGCTATTCTGTTGATAAAATTGAGACCAATCCCAATGGTTTGACAGTTAATTTAAGGAATGCTGGTTTCATGACCCCTTATGCTGTGCTCTCACCCCCAATCAACATACTTCGCCTGGAAGTGATATATCACAAGAATGACATGCTGCAGTTTAAGGTAAATTCAACTTGGATTTCTTTTTTTAAACAAAACTTGTCCTCTTTATACATTCATATGTAAAAATATCTTTCAATATAGTGCAAAGGAGGAAAATGTGTCAGATTGTATTGTGGTGTTGAACTTACTTTAATAAAGAAATGAAATATTGCAGGATTTTGCCTGGGTGGATAAATTAGTGATAAAAATCTCCCGTATATCTTTTCTGATATAGATTTGATGTTCAGTTTTTTTTATGATACAGGTAGAAAGAATAAAGTTGCCATGAAGTTTGGTACTGATTCACCCAATTTGAGTTCAGAAAGAAAGGTTGTGGTAAATAGCTATTTGGGAAGGCCAGCAAACTGAGAAAAAAAATGTAATTCAAAGCCACAGCAAGGGTTAGCTGTGAAATGGGAGATGATCATATAATGAAATATTTAAGATCTACCTGGCTCCAAGCCACAGACTGCATGATTAGCCTCTTCACAAAACGCACGACCCTGATTATACCTGCTTGAACATGTAAAAATTACTTGTTTGATATCAGTCTTCTATAGCAGAGGTTCTCAGGCAGGGGGATGTGAACCCCCCAGGAGTACACAGAAACGTGTCAGGAGGTACATAACCAGCTTGCCACCACCACACAGAAAAGGAAGCCCAGTCTATTGAAGCCACCCCCCCTGCAGCCCATTTCACAAAGTGCTAGTCCGGTATGAGAAGTTTGGGCTTGCTACCAGCTGCCAGATTCTTGCATGGAGAAATACAGTGGAGATGCACGATGTTACTGCCGCTGCATGGAAGCCAGAGTCTGCAATCACTAGGACTAGAAAAGTTGGAGAGACAAACAGCCAAAAAACTAAAGGAGAGGCAGCCAGATCACTTATTGTCCTCATGGCTATCTTCTTCTCCTTCTGTATCCCTACTGCATGGGCCTCCAGCTTAGAAATGAAGCCTGCACAGGAGTAAAAAGGAGGCAGCTATGAAACATGAGCAGCGCCACACTGGGTGCACAGACATCACAAGTAACCTGGTGACTGCACACCCAAAACATGGAGGTCTTACCTGAAGATGAAGGAGATGGCTGGCACTGGGGCAGGATCGAAGATCACAGAATGGAAGCCAAACTGCGAGGTGCGATGTTGTCCGATATGGGCCACACAGCCTATCGTCATTAGTGTGACCATGCATCCCGATAGGGTCAGTGCTGGCACCACTGTTGGTTGCTGTGATCCTCTTCCCCCCCCCCCCCCCCCCTTGGAATGAAATAGGCCTGATGGGAGAGAAGCCGGAAGCAAAGGAATGTGGGGTTGGTGGCCACGTTATGTAGCTACACATTGGGCAATTTTAGATTTCAGAGCATGGGAAGGGCTGAGGCGGGCGGCATGGGATTTAAAGACAGGTGAAGCCCTTGAAATTGACCCTTGCCACCCTCTCTCCCTATTTTGATTGTCACACCTTTGGATTATTAGATAGAATTGTTCTAAGTAGACAATTGCTGTTACGTTGTGTATTAGTATTGTAACTGTTTCTTTCCCTGTACCTACCCTGTTCTATTGTCGCAAGCCTGGGGAAGATTTGCCCCGAGATGGTAAGATTGAGAAACCAGAATGTGACCTCAAAGGTTGGCCAGTTGACTGTTGCCAGGGTCAGACGGGCCCTGGAGTGGCAACCGACTGGTTATCCCCATTAGGACCCCGAGGGCAGCCAGGCTTGCTTGCATGTGTTGGGTTGACTGATGGTGCCCTGCAGTGGTGCTTCACAGAGGGATCAGGACTTTGTCTGTGGTGAGTCTGGAGATTCTGAGGCGATCCGTTATCACTCTTGTCCTTGCCCCTTAAGTCCACCTTTGTTATCATAGAATGGCACTGTTGATGTGACTTGTATATGTAAGAAATTTATTGTTGATTGTTAAATCAATAAAGCTATGGCCATAATATCCCAGTTCTGACTCTGTGCCAACGTTTATGTAACTTGGAGTATGCTGAGGACAAAGGTATCTCTCCCCTCCATGCAACTGGTTAGTTGCAGCTGCCGAGGTTAAGGAAGCACAACACTTGCACTGTTTCCTGTGGCTGATATTTTCTTTGCTTTAATTCTATGGCAGGCTGACTTTCCCAAGTCCTGCTACATCCATCAGGGTTGTCAAATGTCAGCAAATTTATTGACAGTTACTGAAAAGAAAAAAATTAACAAAAAATGAGAAGTCTATAAAAATAATGTAATGTCCATAAAAACGTCATCAGTAATGGGGCTTGTTCCTGGTATCATGGCCTCAGGTTGCCTGAGGCTGCAGGACTCAAGAGTTGGGGAAGACATTCAGTTCACAATAGGGATGTGCATTTGTTTTTAATAAATGTCTAAAATGCATTTTGTACAAATATGTGGCCGTACACCAAAATGCTACTGGCCACACCAGAGGCAGGCACTAAGTGACGGTACTTTCGAACCATCCTCCAGGCAGATGGCACCATTTTTAAACTACCTGTTGCTGAGGCAGGAGTGAGTGCGCTTCACTCTTGCCCTTAAGGATTTTATAGAAGGCCATGGGAAGGGCATAAGTAGGGCTAGGGAGGGAGCTCCAAAGCCCCAATGGATCTTGATGGTGGCAAGAGGGGTCCTGGGAAACTCTGGCTTGTATTGAGGATGGCCAGCCAGGTAGGCCTGGACCCCAGGCTCACTTTTAATATAGTGCTAGCAGCAAGGGTTGGAGCGGGGCAGGGGGACCTAGCAGGGCAAGCCCAATCCCCAGGTGGCCCATTTTTTAAAAAATATATTTCATTTATTTTTGTTTTTACAGTTTAATATATATAGTTTTTGGGGGGCAAGGGTTTTCAAACAAAGAAACCAAACTGAAAAAAAAAAAAAAATTAAACAAACCAAAAATAAACAAAAGAAAATACCCCAAAATGAAAAAAAAAAAATGAACCAGACAAGATTTTGAGTGTGTAAAACACGAGAGTGTAAAACACTGGAGTGCACAGCGATTAATCTTGGCACAGTAAAATCTAGCAGTGCACAAAATAGCAATGATAGTCTGAGTCCCTAAATAGGTTATCAGTAAATATCTGACAGATTATCTGTAAAAAAAACTCAACGCACAATTCATGTGTTAGCATTCCTGACTCTTGTGCTTTTGGTGCTGGTTCTGCTGCTATTTTCCAATTGCAACAATATCTAAACATCATAACTTGAAAGCCGATGTAATAAAGACAAACATGCTCTTATTGAAAAAACTTGGAAAACCTCATAACAGGTGACATTAACTCACTTCAAACCAGCCGTGAACTCCACTGTTTTTTTAGCAGTTTCACCGCTTACTTTTTTCTTTTTCTTTGTGTTTTGGCTTGGTTTTTAAGCGTTAAGTTTCAACCTGGTAGTTGGTAACAGGCTGTCGGTAAAGCCGAAGTTTAACAGCGGCTGAGAAACGAGTCCTGACACTTACAAACAGCACAATTTAAAAGCCACCCCTGAAGAAGTGTACGAAACACGAGCCATGTCGGGTTGGGCGATTCAGAAGTGCTGCTTTCTCTTTACTGATAAGTGCCAGTACCATTAAGAAGTTTAAAATCTTTTAAAGTTAAAATTATTATAAGCTACTTAAAAATGCTCAAGATTATACCAACTTGGAAACCAATGATTACAATTTGACAGCCTGTTACCAACTACCAGGTTGAAACTTAATGCTTAAAAACCAAGCCAAAACACATAAAGAAAAAGAAAAAATAAGCAGTGAAACCGCTAAAAAACAGTGGAGTTCACGGCTGGGTTGAAGTGAGTTAATGTCACCTGTTATGAGGTTTTCCAAGTTTTTTCAATAAGAGCATGTATTAGGGGTGTGCATTCGTTTTGAACGCATATGTAAAACGCAACTTATTTTTTTTTTAACTTAAAAAAAGTGATGATGCGCAACGCATCACATTTTCAACTTATTCAACATAGCTACGTTGAATACGTTGAACCTAAATAAACACTTAAACCCCCACCCTCCTGACCCCCCCAAGACTTACCAAAACTCCCTGGTGGTCCAGCGGGGAGTCAGGAAGCCATCGCTGTTTTCCTTTGCGAGGAGCACGTGACGTCGGCGTCACGTCGGAGTGACGCAGACGTCACGTGTTTCTCCGCGCCTCCGCTCCGGGACCCCCGTTGGACCCAACCAAGCTTGGGGTCCAACGGGGGTCCCGGAGCGGAGGCGCGGAGAAACACGTGACGTCCGCGTCACTCCGACGTGACGCCGACGTCACGTGCTCCTCGCAAAGGAAAACAGCGATGGCTTCCTGACTCCCCGCTGGACCACCAGGGAGTTTTGGTAAGTCTTGGGGGGAGATTAAGGAGGGTGAGGGGTTTAAATTTTTATTTAGGGAACCGGTGAACGTATGGACAGACCCTCAACTTATGGGATTCTCCATATGTCCATATTGAACGAAAACGACCCTCACCTTCAACTTATCAACTTATGAACGCAAACTTTTTGTCTGCACATCCCTAGCATGTATGTCTTTATTACATCGGCTTTCAAGTTATGATGTTTAAAGAATGTTGCATTTAGAATTTCACATCATACAGTTGCAGTTCACAAGTATTTTGCTATTTTCCAATTGGCATGGGAAAGAAAGCAAGATTGGGGAGTTGCAAAATGGTGGAGACAGGAAAGTGTGCAGATGCTGGCTGGGAATTGGAGAGAGCAAATAGGAGTGAGAGATGACAGAGGTGGGGAAAAAGAAGAAAAGAAGGGATGATGAAGACGGGTAGGAGTGGACTAGAGGGAACTGATAGACTATTAAGTAGGAAGAAAGGGAAATGGAGGGCTGGGAGGTGTGGGAAGAAGAAGTAGATTGAAAGGAATGGGGGGGGGGGGGCTGAGTCAAGGAGAAGTAGATGAAGATCGGGGATGTCTGAATAGAAGCAACAGGGAGGGAGTGGGAAGGCTGTAGGGTTACCAGCAATCAGTAAATAATATACTAACAGTAAAACTAAAATTCCAAAAACAAAAATAAAAGGACAACAACTAATATATCTTTAAAAATAATTTTGCTTATAAAACCATCACAAGTGAGAGAGCTATGTCTCCAACACAATGTGCTCGGGCTTTCTTAGGCTGCAATACTTGGGAGTCTGAGACAAGTCTTGTTGCTTAAAGGCACAAATCTCAACTTTGTAAATCCCAATGTATACAAAAATCTGA
The DNA here is from genome assembly GCF_901001135.1 of Rhinatrema bivittatum. Taxonomy (NCBI): domain Eukaryota; kingdom Metazoa; phylum Chordata; class Amphibia; order Gymnophiona; family Rhinatrematidae; genus Rhinatrema; species Rhinatrema bivittatum. The sequence goes on along the minus strand of NW_021820554.1, from coordinate 303,619 downwards.
CAATAAAATGCATGTCAGTAAAAAGAAGTTTGTTTTTCAGTAAAAAAAAAAAAATCTGTAAGATTTATCTGCAATAATAAAAAAAAAATAATTTCATTAGTGGCAATTCAGGAGGGATGAGAACCAATGCAGAAAAAATGGTGACTTCAGAGGGGTCAATGGGAGAAAGAGGAAGTGGCAGGGTGGGAAATGAAGAAATGAAAAATGAGAGAAGGAAGAAAGGTAAAATACTGGTAATGAAGGGAGAGAGAGAGAGAGTTGAAGAAGAAAGACAGTGGGAGACAAAATTAAAGAAAATATCAGAGTCAGGTGAAAGAGAAATAAACAAAAAATAAATAAGACAAACATAAAAGCAAAGACAAACTGGAAGGGAGAACCAGGAAAACAGAAGACAGAAGAAATTAAAGCAGTGAAGCAACCAAGGCCTAGATTCATCATTTTGCTATAAATATATAAAAAATAGCATCCACAATAAAAAAAGGGGTGTGGTTAGGCTAATTTTCCAGGTACTGCATAGGTATTTTTTTGCAAAACACATTACCTTCATTGCACCCCATGTTAATTCACATCGAAACCTGAGAAATCCTTTGTATGCTGTGTTACTGGCTGAACAGGTTTTTATTGCAATTGATGTTTGACTTGCTGATGAGAGAGAGAGAGAAAGAAAGAGAGAGAGAGATAGAAGTGGAAGGAAGGCAAAACGAGTACCGGCATGGTTAAAAGGTGAGGTGGAAGAGGCTATTTTAGCCAAAAGATTTGCATTCAAAAATTGGAAGAAGGATCCAATAGAAGAAAATAGGATAAAGCATAAGCATTGGCAAGTTAAATGTAAGACATTGGTAAGACAGGCTAAGAGAGAATTTGAAAAGATGTTGGCCGTAGAGGCAAAAACTCACAGTAAAAACATTTTAAAATAAATCCGAAAGAGAAAACCTACAAGGGAGTCAATTGGACCGTTAGATAATCGAGGGGTTAAAGGGGCACTTAGAGAAAATAAGGCCATCATGGAAAGATTAAATGATTTCTTTGCTTCGGTGTTTACTAAAGAGGATGTTGGGGAGGTACCCGTACCGGAGAAAGTTTTCATGGGTAATGATTCAGATGGACTGAACCAAATCACAGTGAACCTAGAAGATGTGGTAGGCCTGATTGACAAACTGAAGAGTAGTAAATCACCTGGACTGGATGGTTATACACCCCAGGGTTCTGAAGGAACTCAAAAATGAAATTTCAGATCTATTAGTAAAAATTTGTAACCAATCATTAAAATCATCCATTGTACCTGAAGACTGGAGGATAGCAAATATAACCCCAATATTTGAAAAGGGCTCCAGGGGCGATCCGGGAAACTACAGACCAGTTAATCTGACTTCAGTGCCAGGAAAAATAGTGGAAAGTGTTCTAAATATCAAAATCACAGAACATATAGAAAGACATGGTTTAATGGAACAAAGTCAGCAAGGCTTTACCCAAGGCAAGTCTTGCCTCACAAATTTGCTGTTGCGCCCATTGGTCACAGATGGCTGCCACCTCTCATGCTCACCTCTTTTTTCCATGTACCGTCAATCCTGGGAAGAATGGCGGCATCCACCAGTCAACGACGACCTCCCCGGCGTCTCTGGGATGGCATGGATGCTGCTGACCGCCATCTTGGATTCAGAATCACCTAAGGCGCATGCGCACACAAGGGTCTCCTTTGTACACGTCATGGTGGGAACCTTGGTGGCATCCATTCCGGATGACGTCAACTCGCCGCTGTACTTAAGCCGACCGGCCCTCTGCTTCTACGAGTTAGCGAGGAGTTTCCTCGTTCCTCAATCCACTGTACTCTTGGATGTCCTGTTCCAGTTCTCCTGGGGTGTTGACGCTCTGGGTACCCACACCTCGGGGGCCCTTCTGCGTTCCTGGCTATCCGCTCCTCGGAGGGTCTCCCTGCCATGGGATACTATTGACCCACTACTTTGGAACTTTACTTCGGACTTCAACACTACTGCTCGCTGGAACTCTCTGCGGATTACCCCGTGCCACAGGTCACTACCGTTACTCTTCAGCGAACCTATTCCTACACTTCCTGAGTTCATGGTCCTACCGCTACCTACAGATTCCCTCAGGCTTCCTGCACCTCAGTCGCACCATCATCAGGCCACTACTGGATCTGTACCCTGAGGTACTTCTGCCTACCTAAGGAAGACCACTTGTAAGTGAGCCTCCACAGAGGCTCACTTACAAGTGGTCTTCTCGTGCAGCATGAAAACGGACCTCAGCTGCTGGTTGGGGCCTATGTGCTCACCACCAGAGCATCTCTCCGCCCAACTGCCCATCACCTAGAACTCGCCACTGATGCATCGAACAAAGGGTGGGGTGCCCACCCAGCCCAACTTCAGACTCAAGACCTATGGGAGAGGGCACAGCAGATCAACCTCCTGGAGCGTCGAGCCATCGGCAATGCACTCCGCACATTCAAGACCTTCCTCCATGGAAAAACAGTGATGATCCATATGGATAACCAAGTAGCAATGTTCTACATAAACAAGGAAGAAGGGTCCAGTTCTTGGATGTTGTGCAAAGAAGCGGTACAGATCTTGGAAAGGGTGGAACGGCATTCCATCATGCTGCAGACCACGTATCTGCCAGCGATAGAGAGCTCCAGAGCAGAAAAGTTAAGCAGAATCTTCCACCCTCACAAATGGGAGTTTTGTCAGGATGTGGCAGAAAGACTCTTCAAATGTAGGGGTCTTCCTCGCGTCAATCCTTTTGCTAGAGAGCACAACCGAAAAGTACAGACCTTCTGCTCGGTTTACTCCAGCTTCCAACGCCTGGTACAGGACATGTTCCTCATCTCATGGGCAGAGGGTCTCCTATACCCTTACCCTCCCATACCACTCATTTCATGGATGATCCAGAAATGCATTGCAGACAGGGCCAGTCTCATTCTCATAGCTCCAGCATGGCCAAGACAACCTGGTACGCATATCTAGTTCGACTCTCCATTGACAGACCCATCCCACTCGGCCACAGTGCAGACTTGCTCTCCCAGGACGGGGGCTCCCTTCTACACCCCCTCCATTCCTCTCTACATCTCACAGCATGGAAATTGAATGGGCGGTACTGTCATTTAAACCTATTCCCGCAGCTTCAAGATATCCTGGTCTTCTCCAGGAAGCTCTCCACTAGGAAGAACCATCAAGGTAAATGGATCAGATATTCCTCTCGGTGTGCCAAGCACAGTGTGGACCCTTTCTCCTGCTTGCCAGAGCATCTGCTGGAGTACCTCCAGTTTCTGTACCAGACGGGGCTTGTGACAGCCTCCGTCAGAGTCCACGTCAATGCCATTGCAGCCTACCATCATCTGCATAATGGTGCATCAGTATCCTGCCACCCATTAATCTCATGAAGGGCATTCTACAGCTGTGCATCCCTTCCCCATTCTCAAACCTCCAGTTCCATGGGACCTCAATGTAGTTCTGGAGCAGCTGATGCTCCTACCCTTTAAGCCCTTGGATAGTTGTCATCTGTGGTACCCCTCCTGGAAGATCCCCTTCCTCATCACCCTCACCTTAACAAGGCACATCAGTGAGTTGCAAGCATAAGTTCACTACTCTCTGTACTTGGAATTCTA
>NW_021820553.1:0-17201 GCF_901001135.1 Rhinatrema bivittatum | reverse complement strand
AGCACTAACTCCAAGAAATGAAACAGCACGAGCCCTGCCCATGAAAAGGCAGCAGCTCACCCCCAGTGCAATATCCTATTGAGGAAAAAATACAATACATAAGGCTGATACAAACCTCATCTCAGTCACAGACAGAGCTGCCTTCACCTAATACAGAATAAAAGAGCACAAATTACAAATGCAGAAACTAAAACTGGAATGGAAACCCCAAGCCCACCTTCTGCATGCAGTGCAAAACTGGAGACTAGAAACAGAAATATATTTCCTCTTACACTGAGCAAAGTTCAAAGAGAGAAGAAATGCATATTCTCAAACCTGACATAGCACGGCCCTTGTACCCCGTCACTCCCCTCCATGCCCCCCTCACCCCTCACTTCTCCCAGCTACTCAATCATCCCTTCACCTGCTCCTATCCCTGTCCTACATTCCCAACCCCCCCATCCCACATCCTCTTCCCCGTGCTCCCTCTCTCCCCGAATCAGCTTTCTCCCCTTCCCTACCCAGAATCCCTCTGACCACCGCTTTCCTATCCCTTCCTGCTCAGCATCCCACACTCCCCTCTCCCCCAACCCAGCCCCCACACCTCTCTCCACTTCCATCTCTCTTCCCTGCCCAGCAACCCCCAATCCTTCCCTCCTCCATCTCTCCATACCCAGCAAGCCCAACCTCCTTTCCCCCACCCCTGCCTCCCTATCTCCCAAGGCGTTCCTGCGCAGTACAATTCCCCCTCCTCCTGGCTCCCAGCCAGCAGAAAAGCCTTCAGTCCAATCCAGAGTCTCCCTCCCTCGTTAGCAGCAGATGAGGGCAAGAAGCACTTAGGAGAGGAAGATGAGGCAGCAGCAGCAGCAGATCTACAGAGCATGCACCTTTTTCCCTTATGCTCCTTCTTTCATATCCAGACCCTATGGGGTGAAGAGAGCATCAGCAGCCTCACTGCCAGGCCGAGGAAGATAAAGTTGGTGTCCGGCCGGGCCCATATGAACAGGAGGTGGTGATATCGTGCTCTGATCTGAATGCAGGTGGAGGGAACAACTTCCCACTGGCCAGGAAGAGGAGAAGGAAGCAAGAGCAGCTTCCTGTCATAGTCAATAAAAGAGAAGTCAGCCAACTCCTGCCCAGACTGCTGAGGAAAGATGAGTCCTCTGCTGGCTCTGCGGCTCACCTGCCGGGACTTCGTGACTCAGTAGTGTCGCTAAAGCCAGAAGAATGCTGGGCTGCATAGAGAGAGGAAGAACCAGGAAGAAAATGGAGGTGGTGATGCCCTTGTACAGGGCCTTGGTGAGGCCTCACCTGGAGTACTGGGTTCAGTTCTGGAGCTCAAATCTCAAGAGGGACAGAGACAGGATGGAGGCGGTGCAGAGAAGGGCGACCAAAAGGGTGTGGGGGTCTCCATCAAATGACTTATGAGGAGAGGTTGAAGGCCCTAAATCTGTATCCCCTGAAGAGGAGAGGAGGTGCAGGGGAGATAGGATAACGACTTTCACATACCTGAAAGGTTTTAATGATGCACATTCAACAAACCTTCTCCGTTAGAAAGAAAATCAGTAGAACTAGGGGTCATGAATGAAACTCCAGGGAGGACGACTCAGAACCAACGTCAGGAAATATTTCTTCCCGGAGAGGGTGGGGGATGCCTGGAATGCCCTCCCGGAGGAGGTGGTGAAGACACAAAATGGTGAAAGATTTCAAAGGGGCCTGGGATAAACACTGGGGCTCCCTTAATAAAGGCTGAGGATGGAAATGAGAAAAGAGTGCATGAGGGTAACTTGCTGGTGTGGCGGTTACTACCCTAAACCAATAAGCCTGATACTTGTAATGTAACTGCAACATTGCTCTCTGCTTCAACGGCAAGAGATAACGGGGAATTGGACTCAGACAGAACCCAACAAGGGCCCTGCCTAACGGTTTGGGAAACTAAGTATGGGAGTAATTTGTACGGCACAGCAATTGCCACCCCCTGCTGCTACCTTTATAGGGAGACCTGTAGGGTGGGGCTGGTGCTATAATGGGCTTGCTGGGCAGACTGGATGGACCATTTGGTTCTTTTCTGCCGTCATTTCTATGTAATTTGATTTACACTTATTTTTCCAGAGCCTTGGAATATATACTTGGGAACAGAAGATAATTAAACTGATAAAATTAGCATATGCTGTTCTCTGCTTCTTGTTAAGCTGCTGGATGTACTGTTGTGTGTTAGTTCCTTAAAGCTGTTGCTTGCCATCAGTGCCTGCCCACGTGCTCCTCTGACATGAACAGGCTTCATCGGCGGCAAGCAGCAGCCAATCACAGGAACAGCTGGGCTCAAGTCCCACCCACCAAGTCCAAAAAACCCACAATAATAAGGAAGCCGCAAACTGAAAAAAAAAAAAATAAGGCAGGTTGGCATCTCTGTCCAGAACCCTCAGAGCGAGTTCTCTGTCTCCAGGGCCAATCAGGAAACACAGTATTAACAGTGAGCTTTTTGGCCAATGGCACGGCAGGGTGTTCCAGTGTTACAGGTACCCAGGGCTGAAACATAGAAGTGATGGCAGAAGAAGACCAAACGGCCCATCCAGTCTGCCCAGCAAGCTTTCAGACCTAATTGTTTTCATACTTATCTGTTACTCTGACCGCTGAAGTCAGGGCCCTTATTGGTAACTTTTTGGTTCCAATTCCCTTCTACCCCCACCATTGATGTAGAGAGCAGTGCTGGAGCTGCATCTAAGTGAAGTATCTAGCTAATTGGTTTGGGGTACTAACCGCCGTAATAAGCAAGCTACTCCCACGCTTGTTTACCCTGCCTGTGCAATTCAGTCCTTGTTGGTTGTCTGAATACAAATCCTCTTTACTTCATTCCCTCCTGCCGTTGAAGCAGTGAACTGCGCTGGATATGTATTCCAAGTGAAGTATCAGGCTTAATTGATTCGGGGTAGTAACCGCTGAAATAAGCAAGCTACTCCCCTGCTTTTTTGAAGATGCAAATCCTTTTTTCCACATTTCCTCTTGCCGTTGAAGCATAGAGCAATGTTGGAGTCGCATTAACTGTGTGTATGTTTATTGAATAAGGATATTAATCTCCAGGTAGTAGCTGTCATTCCCGCAAGCAAGCCACCCCCGAGCCTCTTCTCTTCATTCACACCCTCTAGAGTTTACGGATCAACAGTGTTTATCCCACGCCCCTTTGAAATCCTTCACAGTTTTGGTCTTCAACACTTCCTCTCGAAGGGCGTTCCGGGCATCCACCTCCCTCTCCGTGAAGAAATACTTCCTGACATTGGTTCTGAGTCTTCCTCCCTGCAGTTTTAAATTCTGACCCCTGGTTCTGCTGATTTTTTTTGCAATGGAAAAGGTCTGTCTTTGTCTTTGGATCACTAAAACCTTCAAGTATCTGATAAGTTTGAATCATGCTCACCACCTGCTACCTCCTTTCCTCCAGGGTGTACATATTTAGATTCTTCATCTCTCCTCATAGTCATTTGATGAAGGCACTCCACCTTTTGGTCGCCCGTCTCTGACCGCCTCCATCCTGTCTTTGTCCCTTCGGAGATACGGTCTCCACTACCTGCAAGCCAGCACACAGGGAACTGAGCTCTCTGGGGAAAACTGTCACAGGGCAAAAAAAAACAAACTACAAAATCATGCAAAACACTCATGTTGCCAAATCGCTTACTTAGCTGAATAACTTATCCAGCTAAGTAGCACCGCTCTGATCCGCCCACTGCCCACCACAGCTTTCTCAGCCATTGAACATAACTGGATATTCAGCAGGAGAGAGATAGAAGGATAAGTCCTACTTATCCAGCTTTCTGGCATCTGAATATCAACCTCCCTGATTCTTATAGCTTACTTGATGGAAATGGAGAAGTTTTATTGTTCTGGCATTTTAATATCTTTATTAGGCCACTCTTCTGTTCCAAAACTATATGAAAGCATGTGAACTGAATTTGACTCCTGTGCAACTATTCTGGTGGCTTGCAAGGTCTTTCCTTTCTACTGAAGTTTTACCAGACACAGTACATTAACTTGGTTTTCCTCCAGTATGAATTTTCTGATGTTACATGACATGTATCTTCTAACTAAAAGCTTTTGCCACATCCAGTACATTTAAAGTTTTTCTCCAGTATGGATTTTTTAATGCCGAGACATGCCTTGTCACTGAAGCTTTACCACATTCAATACATTTAAATGGTTTTTTCTCCAGTATGCGTTCTCTGATGCAATATTAAATGCACCCTCTGACTAAAGCTTTTACCACATTCAGTACATTTAAATGGTTTTTCTCCAGTATGGATTCTCTGATGTAATGTTAAATGCACCTTCTCAAGTATGGATTCTCTGATGTAATGTAAGAGATGCCTTCTGTCTGAAGCTTTTACCACATTCAGTACATGTAAATGGTTTTCCTCCAGTATGGATTTTCTGATGCAATATGAAATGCCCCTTCCGAGAAAAGCTTTTACCACATTCAGTACATTTAAATGGTTTTTCTCCAGTATGGACTCTCTGATGAAGTCTAAGATATGCCTTGTCACTGAAACATTTGCGACATTCAGTACATTTAAATGGTTTTTCTCCAGTATGGACTCTGTGATGCAATATGAAATGCTCCTTCCGAGAGAAGCCTTTACCACATTCAGTACATTTAAATGGTTTTTCTCCAGTATGGATTTTCTGATGCTGCATGAGAGATGACTGCCAAAAAAAACATTTATCACATTCAGTACATGTAAATGGTTTTCCTCCAGTATGGATTTTCTGATGCAATATGAAAAGCCCCTTCCGAGAAAAGCTTTTACCACATTCAGTACATTTAAATGGTCTTTCTCCAGTATGGATTCTTTGATGGACTGTAAGAGATGCCTTCTGTATGAAGCTTTTACCACATTCAGTACATGTAAATGGTTTTCCTCCAGTATGGATTTTCTGATGCAATATGAAAAGCCCCTTCCGAGAAAAGCTTTTACCACATTCAGTACATTTAAATGGTCTTTCTCCAGTATGGATTCTTTGATGGACTGTAAGAGATGCCTTCTGTATGAAGCTTTTACCACATTCAGTACATTTAAATGGTTTTTCTCCAGTATGGGTTTTCTGATGCAATTTAAACTTGTCCTTCCGACAGAAGCTTTTACCACATTCAGTACAGTTAAATGGTTTTTCTCCAGTATGGCTTTTCTGATGCAATTTAAACTTGTCCTTCCGACAGAAGCTTTTACCACATTCAGTACAGTTAAATGGTTTTTCTCCAGTATGGCTTTTCTGATGCAATATGAAATGTGCCTTCTGAGAAAAGCTTTTACCACATTCAGTACATTTAAATGGTTTTTCTCCAGTATGGCTTTTCTGATGCAATATGAAATGTGCCTTCTGAGAAAAGCTTTTACCACATTCAGTACAGTTAAATGGTTTTTCTCCAGTATGGCTTTTCTGATGCTGTCCTAGATGGGCCTGGTCACTAAAGCTTTTACCACATTCAGTACATTTAAATGGTTTTTCTCCAGTATGGATTTTCTGATGCAATTTAAATTTGTCCTTCCGACGGAAGCTTTTACCACATTCAGTACATTTAAATGGTTTTTCTCCAGTATGGGTTTTCTGATGCAATTTAAACTTGTCCTTCCGACAGAAGCTTTTACCACATTCAGTACAGTTAAATGGTTTTTCTCCAGTATGGCTTTTCTGATGCAATTTAAACTTGTCCTTCCGACAGAAGCTTTTACCACATTCAGTACAGTTAAATGGTTTTTCTCCAGTATGGCTTTTCTGATGCAATATGAAATGTGCCTTCTGAGAAAAGCTTTTACCACATTCAGTACATTTAAATGGTTTTTCTCCAGTATGGCTTTTCTGATGCAATATGAAATGTGCCTTCCGAGAAAAGCTTTTACCACATTCAGTACAGTTAAATGGATTTTCTCCAGTATGGATTTTCTGATGCAATTTAAAACTGTCCTTACGACTGAAGCATTTACTACATTCAGTACAGTTAAATGGTTTTTCTCCAGTATGGCTTTTCTGATGCAATATGAAATGTGCCTTCTGAGAAAAGCTTTTACCACATTCAGTACATTTAAATGGTTTTTCTCCAGTATGGCTTTTCTGATGCAATATGAAATGTGCCTTCCGAGAAAAGCTTTTACCACATTCAGTACAGTTAAATGGTTTTTCTCCAGTATGGATTTTCTGATGCAATTTAAATTTGTCCTTCCGACAGAAGCTTTTACCACATTCAGTACAGTTAAATGGTTTTTCTATTAAAGATAACTCAGAACTGTAAGATTCCCCATCTTGAGAGCAAAGAGAGGGTCTCTTACCTGTGTGTGTACTTTGGTGTATTACTAAGGATTCCCCGGAAGAAAAGGTTTTCTTGCATTCCATACAAGTGAAAGTGCTCCCTTCAGTGTGGATTCCCTGGTGTAATTTCAGGGTTAACTTCTGTTCGCATGGAAAAGATCTTTCTCTTGTATGACTCCTCTGGTGCAACACAAATTGACATTTTCTATTAAAGTTTTTCCCACAGGTGTCACAGTGAAAGGATTTCTTCCCTTCCTCCTCTTTCTGCTGGAGGTCAGAAGTCATTTGATCACTGTTATTACTCTGGAAGGGATTCTCTCTTCTCAGGTGTCCCTGGTGCTCAGGGATGTCTGTGAACTCCCTGTCACTTCTCTCATCTGCAGTGACTCCATCGGGTGACTCTCCTGCAGAGTCTTGCTGCTTCTTCTCTGATTCCTGCTGTCTTTGGCTAATGTCTTCCCCCCTCTGTCCTCTGGGCAAGATTCTCACAGACATTTCCTGATTGTCTTGGTGTAAGTGCTAATAATATAGGGTGTTCTTCTCGATTCTCCTCCCTCTTCTCTTTCTGTATCACCTCATTGTCTGCTGGATACAAAAAGAAAGAATTAATCATGTGTAAGTGACAATGGCATGGAAAGCTACCAATAACCTGAGATGAGACGTTTAGAAGGATCACATAATGAATGCATGGGATCTCTGATATTAAAGAATTCTGTGACTTAGCAGAAACTTTACGTGATGCCTATGAAAACCTCTCTATGATGTCTCTAGAGAAATATTCAGAGAAGTTAAGAAAATCAGTGGGTTCTCTTTACCATACTGTGTAGGATACAGAAATAAAGCTGATGCAATACAGGAACTTTGGAGATCATACAGGTCCCTCCTTTAGGATTCCTGTAGGTCTGGTTCCTCTGGGCTTATCTACTATTTATTTAATAACATTTATAATCTGCTTATAGCGGATCTGCCAAACTAAATATTATAATAACAAATTAAAATAATAATCATGGACCATTAAACTTCAGAGATCTAAAAACAAGAGTTAAAATTTAAAATTTAATCCACTGCTGGAGCAGCAACAAAGTAATTCATGCAGCAGCAGTCACATGATCCCAAGGAAAGCTTCTTAAAACTAAACGGGCCCTGAAGTTTGGAGCGTTTGCAAGGCTCGCAGGCTAGAGTGAGGCAGACCAATACATAATCTGCTGTACATCCAGATTGCCTCTCCCAGCTCTCACAGAGGATTCAGAAAACCCAGGAATAAATGGGTTACAGTGGGCTCTGGTAGAACAAGACCTGTAACTCTGAGGACACCCAATTTCCCCAACTTTGCAGCATATTGTATATCCAGCCCCCATTACTCCCCCACAGAAGTCAGACATCCAGTATTCAAAAACCCAGGAAGGTGAAATTACTACTCAGCTGATAATTTTCTTTCCTCTAGGATAGGCAAGCCAGTGCACATAAGTGGGTATGCACGCCTACCAGCAGATGGAGACAGAAACCAACTGACTCGCTGATGTCACCCTCATATAGCCCTGTACTGACATCAGTGTGCCAGTATTCTGCAAAAGTCAATTGTGGCAACTAATTAACACTAGAACTGTAAGTCCGAGTTATGAGGAGAGATTGAAGAATCTAAATATGTACACCCTGGAGGAAAGGAGGAGCAGAGGTGATATGATACAGACTTTCAGATACTTGAAAGGTTTTAATGATCCAAAGACAACGACATACCTTTTCCGTAGGAAAAAAATCAGCAGAACCAGGGGTCACAATTTGAAGCTACAGGGAGGAAGATTCAGAACCAATGTCAGGAAGTATTTCTTCACGGAGAGGGTGGTAGATGCCTGGAATGCCCTTCCGGAGGAAGTAGTGAAGACCAGAACTGTGAAGGACTTCAAAGGGGCATGGGATAAAACACTGTGGATCCATAAAGTCAAGAGGCCGTCAATGAAGAGTGGGTGGCTCGCCAAATGATGGCTACTGCCTGGAAATAATACCCTTATTCAATAAACATACCACATGGTTTACTGTGACTCCAACATCGCTCTAAGTTTCAAACAGCAAGAGGAAATGTGGAAAAAAGGATTTGCACTCACAAAGCGGGGAGTAGCTGGCTTGTTACGGCGGTTATTACCCCCAAACCAAATAAGCCGATACTTCACTTTCAATGCAATATCCAGCATAGCTCTCTGCTTCAACAGCAGGGGAGAAGAAAAACCTGATTACTTCACGCACTATCCAGCATAGCTCTCTGCTTCAACGGCAGGGGAGAAGAAAAACTGATACTTCATGCATATCCAGCATAGCTCTCTGCTTCAACGGCAGGAGAGAAGAAAAACTGATACTTCACGCATATCCAGCACAGCTCTCTGCTTCAACGGCAGGAGAGAAGAAAAACTGATACTTCACGCATATCCAGCATAGCTCTCTGCTTCAACGGCAGGAGAGAAGAAAAACTGATACTTCACGCATATCCAGCATAGCTCTCTGCTTCAACGGCAGGGGAGAAGAAAAACAACCAATAAGGGCTGAATAACATAGTCTGGGTAAAACAAATAAGTATGGGTGTAGCTTGCTTATTTGCGGCGGTTACTACCCCTAACTAATCAAGCTTGATATTTCACTTGGATGCAGCTCCATCACTGCTCTCTACATCAATGGTGGGGTGGAAGGGAAATAGAACCAAAGAGCTAAGAGAAAAGATAAGTATGAGAAAAAAAATGTGTGAAGCTTGCTGGGCAGACTGGATGGGCCATTTGGTCTTTCTTCTGCCATCATTCTATGTTTCTATGTAAAAACACTTCCTCCCCCAATCATTCACTTCTTTTTTTTATTCCAGTGAGCAAAGCACTGGACTCAAGACAAGAAGGAAATGCAGAAGCCATAACAGACAAAGAAGGCAAACATTTACAAGGCCCTTAGACGACCTGAAGATCTGCATCGGCCTACGAATTCTATGTCCAATAATGTCCTTGAGAAAGGACAAATAGGAAAAAATCAGAAAGGCAGCTCAGGTAGGATTGTGGATTGGCCTGTCTCTCAGAGAGGAAGGAAAATGATCAGTAAGTAGTAATTTCACCTTCCTCTTCATCCAGACAGTCCAATCCACACAAGTGGGATGTACCAAAGCTACTTCCTCGTAAGGTAGGAGACTGCTCCAGCAAAAGATGCAACCTTCTCCAACCCAAACACCATACAATAATGCCTGGAGAAGGGCTATAACCAAGACAACGTCACTGTAGGCAAATCTCCAACAAAGAAAGAAACTATTGCTCTGCCCAAGATACCAGTAGCTAAATGTAATACACTTTGAAGTGCTGAAAAAAGTGCGAAAAGCAGAATATAAATCTCAATACATTGGAGAAATTACTTACCTGATAATTTCGTTTTCCTTAGTGTAGACAGATGGACTCAGGACCAACGGGTATAGTGTACTCCTGATAGCAGTTGGAGACGGATCAGATTTCAATCGGACGTCAGCCCTAGTACATATACTCCTGCAGGAAGTGCAGTTCTTCAGTATTTTCTGTCTCCATAGCAGTTAGGGACTCTATGCACGCTAGCACAGCGTTAGAATAAATTTTACCAAAGAAATCCAAATTAAGAAGAAATCTTACCTCTACAGACAAGCCCCGCTCTCCTGTGGTGACACCCATTGGGTCCCTACCCCAGTTGAGATTCCCGAGGTGATTTCCACGATCCCTTGGAGGTGAGCCTCGGTCCGGCGGCCGACCCTCGGCGGGGACCTAGCCCCCGACATCGGGTGAAGCTGAGAGGCAGTGGGTGCAACCTCTAGGGCGGCGGTGAAGGTATTTCCCTCTCCCCCCGCAGCCAGAGACCGCCCGGAACGAAACCAGGAAGCGCCGAGACAATGGAGAAATTACTTACCTGATAATTTCGTTTTCCTTAGTGTAGACAGATGGACTCAGGACCAATGCATATAGTGTACTCGTGCCAGCAGTTGGAGACGGATCAGATTTCAATCTGACATCAGCCCCTAGTACATATACCCCTGCAGGAAGTGCAGATCCACAGTATTCTTCCTTGCAAAGCATTGTGGATATATGTTTGACTGACTGATTGATTAATTTACATGACTTGATTAACTTGTATAACTTCATAACTGTATAAACGTTATAACTTGATTAACTGGATCAATTTGAACTGGTTGATTGAGTATAGCTGGAGACCGCCAGAGGACTCAACCGGAAAGCGTCGACACCTGGCAGGGTGGAAATCCTAGGTAAACGAAACACGGCTTACCCTTGAATCATTTTCAAATCTATGCGTGACGGCAGCCAAGGGTGGGATGTTGAGTCCATCTGTCTACACTAAGGAAAACGAAATTATCAGGTAAGTAATTTCTCCATTTCCTAGCATGTAGCAGATGGATTCAGGACCAATGGGAAGTATAAAAGCTACTCCCGAACTGGGTGGGAGGCTGCCCGTGCCCCAGTCAGTATTGCCCTTGCAAATGCCGTGTCCTCTCGAGCCTGAACGTCCAGACGGTAGAATCTGGAGAAGGTATGGATGGAGGACCATCTCGCCGCCCTGCAAATCTCAGCAGGTGACATTCATTCTTGTTTCTGCCCAGGATGCTGCCTGGGCTCTGGTCGAATGGGCCTGACCTGTAGAGGCGGAGGTTTCCCTGCTTCTACATAGGGCCGCTTTGATAACTTCCTTGATCCAGCGGGCTATGGTTGTCCGCGATACTGCTTCCCCTAGCCTTTTCCCGCTGTGAAGGATGAAAAGGTGGTCCGTTTTTCGTACGGGCTCCGACATTTCCAGGTATCTGAAAAGGATTCTGCTGATGTTGAGGTGATGAAGGCTACGGGCTTCTTCCGAATTCTTCAGTGCTCCCGCCGACGGGAGCGAAATGGTCTGATTCAGATGGAAATGTGAGACCACTTTGGGAAGGAATGAAGGGACCGTGCGTAGCTGAATGGATCCCGGGGTGAACCTAAGGAATGGTTCACGGCAAGACAGAGCTTGTAGTTCAGAGATGCGTTGTATTGAACAAACCGCCAGTAAGAAGACAATCTTCAGGGTTAGCTGGCCTAGTGACAGGCCTCGGAGAGGTCTGAAGGTGGTTCCAGACAGGAAGTCCAGAGATTCCACAGAGGTACCGGCCACTTTAGAGGTGGTCGAATGTGTTTGACTCCTTTCAGGAAGCGTGACACATCTGGGTGAGAGGCAAAAGAAAAAGTTAGGCAATCGCGCCAAGGCCCGCCCACCGAAAAGCCTCTACCCAATCAGGGACAGCCCGGCTGGGCTTAAACCCACCCCCTGCTAGGCGTCGCGCGCCGAAGGAGCGCGTCAAAGGGGCCCGCCCCTTTGTGCATCCCCTGAGGACTGTGGACTGGACTCACTGGATCTCTCCCCACCGCTACCTACACTTCTCCATCATACCTCCTACGACAACTAAGCTTCTGGTAGGATCCTACAGCAATCAATTTCTAAACCACCATCCAGTCCCTTTCCGACAGCAAACACTCCACACTCACCGTCTGGCACCTTCCCTTCGCCCGCCTCAGCTCCCAGAATGCCTCCAGCTTTCCCAATCCTCAACCTTGTCTACCATCCAAAGGAAAATCAATCCGACAAGCTCACCACCACAATCTTAAAACCCTCTTCCCAATCCTGATCACTCCCATCACTCAACTTCTAAGCCTCACCCTATTTTCATTAACTTTATTTAACGCACAATCCCTAACTAACAAATCAATAATACTTAGCGACTATCTCATCGACGTTAAGGCCTGATATATGCGCAATCACCGAAACATGGCTCAAACCTCAGACACCGCAATAATTAACCAGCTACCTACAGTGACATACGACTTCTTCTCTCTTCCCCGTAAGAGAAAAAAGGGAGGAGGAATTCTCTTAGCAACCAAAAAATGACCTCAGATTCACTCTTCACCCTACCAATTCAGATTCGAAACTCGAAATCGGCTTCTTCTCATCAGACAAACTTCAAATCCTACTTGTCTACGCACCTCCAGGTTTCTTGGAAACAGACGCCTCTCCTCTGGTCGAATTAACCACCTCTCTTATCAATTTGGACGCTCCAGCTATAATTTTAGGAGATTTTAACCTGCACGTTGACAACCCCATACTGTCACCCCAACTGCAAAGCCTTACTCATAGCCCTCTCTGCTTTGGGTTCACACAATTAGTTAACAAACCCACACACAAAGCCAGCCACACGTTGGATCTTATTTTCATCAACTCTGGAATCAAGCCTGTTTCGCACACCCAGTTGCACGAAGGTCCCTTGGTCAGATCACTCTCTCATAACAACATCATTCTCAATAAAAGATATCAGCCCATACCCGCATACCCTCTCCCTCCTTCACATACAGGAAAACTTGTTCCTCAGAAGATCTTAGCAATCATGTTATCGCATTTCCACCATTTAGACCTCACCGATCCGAACTCAGCTCTCCGATCTTGGAACAACATTACTGAATCCATAGCTAATAAGCTATGGTCCACTAATACAAAAAGTCCCACCCCAATTCCTCCAAAGAGAGCCATGGTTCACCTCAGAATTAGAAAGTTTAAAACTAATGCTAAGACAAAATGAGGCTAAATGGCGTAAAAACCCATGCACCAATACTCTATCTACAAATCAACTCTTCATCAATATAAATCCAACACTTTAAGATTCAAGAGGGACTTTTATGCATCCAAGATCCACGACCTAGTCTTCGACGCTAAAGCCCCTCTTTAGCTATGTTTCTAACCTCACACAATAAACACTTCAGAGATTGCTCATACCAAGCTAAATCTAAAGCTGAAGAACTAGCGCTATTTTATCAGCAACAAATCAGCAGCCTTCTAACTCAGCTCCCTCTAACGCCACTTCTCCTTTAACCCCACATCAGACCTCCTTCAACAATTCTCGCTTAGAAGAACTTGAACTCACTTCCTCCATGGAGATCCAAGGTATTCTAAAGAGAATGAAACCATCCTCTCACCCCTCGGATCACATCCCTACTAAACTTCTCTTGTCAATTCCTGACTCCATCTCCAAAACCCTGGCTGACATCATAAATTGCTCTATAACACAAGGATCCTACCCAGACGACCTCAAACTGGCCTCTCTCAAACCACTCCTCAAGAAACCAAATCTAGATCCTAATGACCCCAACAACTACAGACCGATCGCCAACCTCCCATTCATAGCCAAGATTATGGAGAAATTGGTGAACACACGACTCTCAAACTACATTGAAGACAACAACCTCCTATTCCCATCACAATACGGATTCTGCAAAGCATTAAGCACTGAATCCCTCCTCATTTCCCTGACAGACTACCTCATCCTGGTCTCGACAAAGGACAAGCCTTCCTACTGATCCTACTGGACCTTTCATCAGCCTTTGACACTGTCAATCATTCCCTACTCATAAACCAGTTGGCCTCCATAGGTATCTCAGGCACAGCACTCACGTGGTTCAAAACCTCTCAGCAATAGAGGATACAAGGTCAAGATCCAGAACAAAGAATCCTCACACTACCCCTCGTCAGTAGGAGTCCCACAGGGTTCCTCCCTGTCTCCTACTCTATTTAACATCTACCTTTTACCGTTATGCCAGCTCCTCACCGACCTCAGTCTTAAACATTTTCTTTACGCGGATGATATCCAGATCCTGATCCCCATCAAGGATTCCTTCGCGAAAACACTTGCTCATTGGGAAACATGCCTCCAAAACATCAAACGCCTTCTCACCAGCCTTAACCTGGTATTAAATTCCTGCAAGACTGAACTCCTGCTCATCGCCCCAGAGAATAGCACCATCACCCCCACACATCCAGCCACACCAACAACCACACAAGTGAGAGACCTAGGAGTTTTAATTGATAATCGCCTGAACTTGAAAGCTACTATCAACAAATCCACCAAAGACTGCTTTTACAAACTCCAAGTGCTGAAAAGAATAAGACCTCTTTTCCACGCTCAAGACTTCAGAACGATCCTACAAGCAATCATTTTCTCAAAGCTGGACTATTGTAACACCATCTTACTTGGTCTCCCCTCCTCTTACACCAAACCGCTTCAGATGGTACAAAATGTGGCTGCTCGAATACTGACAAACACCAGGAGAAGAGACCACAAAACCCCAATCCTAAAAAGCCTCCACTGGTACCTATCCACTTCAGAATAATCTACAAGGCCATTCTTACCATATACAAAAACATCCATCAACTGGCTCCAATTGACCTACATATCCCTCTCCGATTACATAACTCTTCAAGACCGACAAGAGATGCATACAAAGGATCACTACAGGTACCACCTCCCAAAACCACCAGACACATCACGTTAAGAGATCGGGCCTTCTCTACAGCCGGTCCACCCCTATGGAACTCCATCCCCCCAGATCTTAGACTGGAACCCTGCCTCTCAATCTTCAAGAAAAGACTCAAGACTTGGCTGTTCAAACAAGCATTTCCGGACTCCAATTGATTTAACACCTCAACATCACACACAAACATCAACTACTCCATTGTTAACTACTTGTAACCATCATTAGCCATTATTAACCTGTCCTTTCTCTTCCCTCTTCGCCCAGTTCTATCCACCCTGTTACATGTAACTGCTTTTTCCGCACCATAGTTCTAGTTTAAGTTTATTATGCACTCCTGTTTTATGTGAACCAGCATGATGTGACTGTTGTCTCGAATGCCGGTATATAAAAAAACATAAATAAATAAATAAATATGCTATCGCTCTCGTTCTTGGCGCCAAAGCATGACAGTGCCGCCACCTGTACCTTGATGGAGTTGAGGGACAGACCCTTCTGAAGTCCGCTCTGAAGGAAGTCCAGAATCACGGGAACTTTAAGTGAGCGTGGCTTGATGTCGTGATCTTCACACCAGGCTTCAAATATTCTCCAGATCCTTATGTACGTTAGCGATGTGGAGAACTTACGTGCTCGGAGGAGGGTGTCTATTACCGCTCCCGAGTATCTGCTCTTTTTCAGGCGAGCCCTCTCAATGGCCAGACCGTAAGAGAGAATTGAGCTGGGTCCTCGTGGAAGATTGGACCTTGTTGTAGCAGGTCCCTGTGTGGAGGCAGGGGAAGGGGTTTCCATGCCAGAAGTCTTCTCATGTCTGCATACCACAGTCTTCTTGGCCAGTCCGGAGCTACCAGAAGAACTAGTCCCCTGTGCAGCTGTATCTTGTGAATGATTGCGTCCAATAGTGGCCACGGCGAGAAGGCATAATAGGGTCCCCAGTGGCCAGGCCTGTACCAGGGCATCGATCCCTTGGGATTGTTGTTCCCGCCTGCGGCTGAAGTATTTGGGTACTTGGGCGTTGGACCTGTTCACCAGAAGGTCCATTTCCGGTGTTCCCCACCGGTTTACTATCATCTGGAAGGCTGCGGGCAACAACCTCCATTCTCCTGGGTCTAGACTTTCTCTGCTGAGGAAGTCCGCCGTGACGTTGTCCTTCCCGGCGATGTGGACGGCGAGATCTTCTGTAGATTTGCCTCCGCCCATACCATCAGTGGGTTTATTTCCAGGGACACCTGATGGCTTCTGGTTCCCCCTTGTCTGTTGATGTAGACCACCATTGTGGCGTTGTCGGACATCACTCTGACCGCTTTGTTTTGAAGTCTGTGAGCGAACCGCAGGCAGGCCAGTCTGACTGCCCGTGCTTCCAGGCGATTGATGTTCCATTCTGCCTCTTCTGCGTTCCACTGCCCATCCCCGTAGACTGGCATCTGTGGTTAGCAGGGTCCAGGTTGGGGATGATAGCCTTGAGCCTCTGTTCATGTGGCTGGGCTGCAGCCACCACTGTAGTTGGGTCCGAACTCTGCCCGGGAGGGCTAGGCGTGCAGTGTAGTTCTGCGACACTGGGTTGCATCGGGACAGAAGTGAGTGTTGTAGAGGTCTCATGTGGGCTCTCACCCATGGGACTACTTCCAGTGTGGATGCCATCAGCCCTAGGGCTTGCAGGTAATCCCATGTCGTGGGGCGAGGATCGCTCAGCAAGGATTGCAACCTGTTCCACAGTTTTGATCTCCTTGTGGGGGTCAGACTGACTTTGTCTTCCTTGGTGTCGAAGTGGACTCCTAGGTATTCCAATGATTGTGAGGGCTGCAGGGAACTCTTGTTCGCGTTGACCACCCAGCCGAGGCTCTCCAGTAGAGTCCTGATTCTATTGGTTGATTGGAGGCTCTCCTCTGGTGATTTTGCCCTGATCAGCCAGTCGTCCAGGTAAGGATGTATGAGGACTCCTTCCTTCCGCAGTGTTGCCGCCACTACCACTATTATCTTGGTGAAGGTCCGGGGTGCTGTGGCTAACCCGAAGGATAGGGCCCGGAACTGGTAGCGATGGCCCAGGATCTTGAAGCGCAGGTAGCGCTGGTGTTCCTGATGAATTGGGATGTGTAGGTAAGCCTCGACAGATCCAGGATGTGAGAAACTCTCCCGGCTGTATTGCTCTTATTACGGTTCTCAGGGTTTCCATGCGGAAACGTGGGACCTTCAGGTATCGGTTTACAGACTTGAGGTCCAGGATTGGCCGGAATGTTCCCTCTTTCTTGGGAACGAGAAGATAGATGGAATAATGATCAGAATTTATCTCTTGTGGAGGTACCGGAGTTATGGCCTCGAGGGCCAGTAGTCTGGACAGTGTAACTTCTACTGCCGCCTTCTTGACGGGGTCGTGGCAGGGAGACAAGTTATCTCGACCCATCTGCAGTAATACAGGGCAAGCTTGCCCCCTATGGCTGGATGGGTCGGCTGATTCTCACTGCGGGGTGCGGCCGGGCCCTGTGCCCGAGCTGTTTCCCCTCTTGTTGTGTTCTTCCCCTTGAAAAGTTCCACCCATGATATAGACGATGGGTCCACGTTGAGTGGCGCTGGTTCTCTGGGCGCCTCTGGCTGAGAGGGAGTCCCACTGGG
>NW_021820552.1:8904-17324 GCF_901001135.1 Rhinatrema bivittatum | reverse complement strand
AGGTCAGGAGCAGAGCAACAGGCAGGAAGAGCAGCAAGACACTCACCAAAACGCACTGTGGCCGAAGCGACGGGCTGGAAGGAAGGCTCTCCTTAAATCTCCCTCCTTTCCCGCGCAAAGTCGCAGCTGATCGGCGCCTGACGTCAGGGGGCGTGTCCACGGCGCGATTTCGCGCGAGAGCTGCCTCCGGCGTCAGTGTAGATTGCTGACGTCCTGGGGGAACGCCGAGCCCGTGTGGAGCGCAGACGTGCTGCTGGCGTCGCGGGATCAGAGGTGGCAGCAGGGGAATCACGCTGGCCGCAGGGAGCAACCTTGCCGGTATGGAACATGGTAACATTTGTATCCATATAATCTTTCCAGCAGCCCCAAAGATATAAGTGAAATTGCTGATCTAAATATAGATCTGGCCGCAGGTGCCACAAAAACGGATGTCTAGCTTGCAGACCACAGCTTAATACTATGGTCACCGGGGCATGGTCAGAGAGAGAAATGGTGCCAATGCTTGCATCAGCCACCTGAGGAAAACAGTGGTCCGAGACTAGTAAATAATCGAGTCGGGAGTATGTGTTATGCGGGTTAGAGAAAAATATATAGTCCCGGTCATCCGGACGCAAAACTCTCCAAACGTCCAATAACCGCAGTTCCCGACATAATAAATGTACTCCTACATCCTGGTCCAAACCAGAAACAGGTTTTGTGGGGTTGGCATCCAATTGCTTATTGGCAACTATATTAAAGTCCCCACCCACAACTGTCATGCAGTCGGAATAAGCTGCCAGTAAGCTTGCCAACGTAGTAATAAAGATCTGGGAGTACACATTCAGGGCATACAAATAACAAAACGCTACCTTTTGTTGGTATAAAGTTACTACTACTATGAGGTATCTTCCCTCCACATCCTGATATGTGCACAATAACTAAAATGGTACATTTTTATGTATGAGGATGGCAACCCCTCTCCTACGTGGCAACCCCTCTCCTACGTGACATGTATGAGGAATAGTAACACTGTCCCACCCCATCCCTTTTCAATTTAGCATGTCCCTTATTATCTAGGTGAGTCTCCTGCAAAAACGCTACCTGAGCTTTCAAACTTTTAAACATCGTGAAAAGCTTTTGACATTTAATGGGAGAGTGAATGCCATCCACATTCAGTGAGACGATCTTAACTTGCACCATTACCCTGGGTATCTGCATTAACTCTGTGAGGAGGCCCAACCAGGGATTCCCAGAAAGGATAAGAAACATCTCCAAGGCCTCCCAGCCTAGACCCCGGAGAGATAAAGAGCCATATCCAGATTTGCTTGGTCCTGACTTTTGGTCTGGATCTACAAACAGCCCTCCCATCCTCCCCCTCCCCCCTCCCCCCTCCCCCCACCTAACCCCTACCCCACACATAGCATCCACATCCCCCAACCGCCATACCATTTGCACCCCATACATCCATAGAAACCATACACACCAGCGCTCCAAGAGGCTCAGGGCATGCCCCATCCCTTGTTTGGAATTTAAGGCTTCCCTTCTCCAACCCCCTTCTGCTCCCATGTATCCCGATGAAGTGATAACCATCAGGATAGCAACTCGCCAGCATCCATTGTAACCCGGTAAAAGGTGTGTCCATTCCTTGCTGGTCCAGCTCCGAAGAGTTATAGGTCTTCACTGATACCCAGAGTGTACAATCCCTGTTATTGAGATTATTTCCAGGCTTCTATGGTCCAGAACAGAAAAGAATAGGAGAAACCCACTGGGGTGCGGGGTACTACATCTCGCGGTGCAATTCCTGAGGCTGCATCCCGACCGGCTTTCAACCGGTTACATATCTGGCTTGATCACTGAAGAAACAGTGTAAACACAGAAGCTTCAGCTCCGTAACTCAAAACTTAGTTGAACTGAGTAATTGAGACCCAATAACAGTGCAGATCCACTGCTCACTCCCCGCCGGACACCAGCAAGGTCTTGAGAAAGCCATCTGCTTATTCCTTAGAGTGGAAAAGTAAAACTTTGTTAGCATGAGAGACTCACAGCTTTGCCAGGTATAGTAAAGCGAAATTGATGCCACTCAGTACAGGCCGGGGCGAGGACCTTCTTCTGGGCCGCGGTGCTAGTGGAGAAATCATTGAACAGCAGCAGGCGATGTCCCTGATATTCTACCGTGGCTGTCTGTCGATATGCTCTCAACAGTTGCGTCTTGTGGGCCCAATTCAGGATGCGCGCCATTACAGGCTGTGGCCGGGTATTCCCTTCCCTGTGCAGTCCGACTCAATGTACTCTTTCGCATTGTAAGCGCTCATCATCCAAGGTTAGCCCAACCTGTTGTGGCAGCCATTGTTCTACCAACTTTTTTAGTTCACCGTCCTTTACTGTTTCCGGCAAGCCAATAATTTTTAAGTTGTTTCATCTGCCACGATCCTCTTGTTCCTCCAATTTTGCTAGTAATTCGCGCTGTCGGGTCTGCAGATCTGCCACATGGCGCTCAGATTCTGAAAGATGATCTCGTAAGTTTGAGAGCCTTATGCCGTATCCAGCAGCTTTGAATGTCCCTCGATTGCAGTTTTAATGTCTTCCATTGAGGACTGTAGCTTGATTAAGCGCCCATCCAGAGCAGCGGTGACCCTCTGTGATAGCTGCTGCAAGGCCTCCTCTGTGAAGGAGGCTATCACTGACTCCCCGGCTAGGGCCGCCGCCATCTTGGCTGCACGCAGGGGATGTGAATGTCGATCAGAGGTATTTCGAGAGCTCCTATGGCGCATTCTCTAAAGAGTGTCCTTGTCTCAGGCGCCGGACCATGGGTTGAAAAAAGTCAGTGAGAGAAAACAGTGCTGACCAGACAGGAAAAGTATGCAAAAGCAGGGCCGCAGAGTTCTAGTCCTCTCCACCGGCACTCATATGGTGATAATAATAATGAGTACCTCAGCGGGCCGATGAAGATGTATGAGCGCTAATACAGTTCCCAAATAAGCACTTGCGGTGGAAAAAGGCTGATTTATTTAAGAGCTCTCCAGTAACAAAAAGACATAGGTGCTGAAAGGATATTGGCCGACCCATGGAGTTGTGCTGAAGCAGCGTGCCAATAGATCAACTCTGCTTATGATCTAACCTGTCCGATGAGAAACTCTGGGGCGAAGACCACGTGCAGCCGCCATCTTAAGTTCTCGTCTGCTGCAGATTCCAGGGGGCAGCTGTCACTCCTTCCCAGCCCGCTATACCAGCCGTTTCTTTAAAGGCTGTCCGATGCCTCAAAGCTGAGGGAAGGGCAAAGAGAGTCGTCACGTTTAAAGGCACCAGGCAGCAAAAAGACGGGTTGGGATGCACGCGGCTGCCATCTTAACTTTGGTGCAGCTCCAAGCTGGGACTTCGGCAGAGCTGTATGTCTGCTCCCCAGCGCAAACGCTGTCAATTTGTCCTCCTCAGCAGCCCTGACGCTAAGGGTGTCCCGCGGCACCATTTAAATTAGAGAGCCGCCGCATTTTAAAGCAAGCCGATGAGACAGGGAGGAGAAGGGGGGCACGGAGCTGATGTCTCCTGCTGCTGGCTCACTTACCTCATCGCCGGAAGTCAACATCCTGCTGTCCTGTGAGAACAGCTGTTACAGGTAAGCAACTCTGCTTTTTCCATGGCTCAAGGTGCCTTACAGCATTTTTAGAATTTAGGCACAATAATTCCAGTACACAAAAAGTTTATAATCTGCCTTGGTAACTTGTCCCCATACCTCCTTTTCTCTCTCAATAACTCCAACCTCCTCTTGCACCTGAATGGAAAATGACTTTCCTGTATGAACATAGATCAGTCCAGACTCCTGGGTTTTGCATCCCTGTCAGCAGATGAAGACTGATAAATTTTTACTGACACTGTATATAATCTAGTATGCACCTGTAGTCCCACTGTATTTCTGTCTCCATCAGGTGGTAAATGGTGTGAAACCTGCAGTCTGGTAAGAAAGAAAGAAAAGAAAAAGAAGACAGTAAAATTATATGTGTCCTCCAAGGGGTCATGAAGTCCTGGTGGGGCCATACTTCCTGGTGCGAGGTGTTCAAGAAGGGGGTTGATGACACTTCCTGATAACTCAATCCTAAATCCATGAGGCCACATCTGGTGGTCCAGATTCCTCATCCTCCACTAGGCAGCCCTGGGCTGGACATTCTGGTGGTCCGTATCATTCATCCCTAATGATTCATCCTTGGGACAGCCTTGGCACCCGCTGCAGCTCTGCACTACAGCCCAAAATAGCAGGAAAGTATCCTCTTTATTTCCTTTAGCTTGTACTGGGTTTTACAGTTGTCTTTAAACTTTTGTTGAAAAAAAAAATAGAATGAAGACAAAATGATTGCAGTGGTAGGGCTCTTATTGGCCAATGGCCACAGTGCTCAGTGCTATGGGTCAGGTTTGGGGGCTACAAGACAGTGCAGGAATGTGACCAGTTTCCTGATGTTCAGCGCGATGGTGAGTGGCAGCTGGTCCCATAACACATGGTGTTGGTGCGTGACAACTCTTGTCGCGAGTATGAGGAGGATCATTTTCTCTTTTATAATTCAGTCTGGTGATACTGCTCTTTGTCGGGAGAAGGCACTTTTTGAATGCCTTCCACTGTGACTGCTACTGCCGGTTTTGCTTTCTAAATGGTACAAGGGCCTGCCATCTGTGGCAGGTGTTATAAGAATATAAGAACATAAAATATGCCCTACTGGGTCAGACCAAGAGTCCATGAAGCCCAGCATCCTGTGATCAACAGTGGTTAATCCAGGTCACAAGTGCCTGGCAAGTTCTCAAACATTAAATAGATCCCAAGCTACTATTCCTTATTGATTAATAGCAGTTTATGTACTTCTCTTCTAGGAACTTATCCAAACCTTTTATAAACCCAGTTACACTAACTGCCATAACCACATCCTCTGGCAATGAATTCCAGAACTTAGCTATACGTTGAGTGAAAAAGAATTTTGCTGAGGACGCAGGAGAAGTTCTCGTGGACAGAAGGGGTTCATCCCAAGGTGTTGCACCTTTTTTCGCAGAGGGAAGTACTGGCCTTTGATTATCCATGTTCTTCAGGAGCTGAGGATTTATTTTATTTACAAATTTTTCTAGAGCACCTTTAACAGAAAACTGAGCTACGCAGTGAACAATAAAACAAATCAAAAATATCAAATTAGATACATTTCAAAACAAACACCATCATTATAAAAACTTACATAATTGAAAAGTGCAAGAAAAAGCCAGATGGAAGAATTATGCCTTCAACTGCTTTCTGTAAAGTTTATAGTCAGTAAGACACCTCAACTCGATGGGCAGCTCATTCCATAGAGTGGGGCCCGAAACAACAAAGGCCCTAGAGTTGAGTAGTCAGGAGCAGATAAGTGTTAATGGTAGGAACAAGAAGAAAACCCTTGTCTACAGATCTTAAGGACCTTGAAGGGACATTCCTTACCACTTTATCAAAAAAGATGAACCAATAGAGTGATTTGTGTACAAGAGTTTTTAGCTTAAACTATATCCTGTACTTTACAGGAAGCCAGTGAAGTTGACAAACCACTGGGAAATATGTTCCCTAAGAGAACAAGAAGTAATTAATCGGATGGCAGTATTATGGTACAGTTAAAGTGACTTAGTCATCTACTTTGACAGCCCAGCATATAGGGGCATATTTTTAGAGCGCGCGCGGGGTACATTTGTGCGGGCTACCCAGCCCGCACAAATGTACACCCAATTTTATAATAATGCGCGCGCTCCTGCGCGCATGTTATAAAATCCAGGGTCGGTGCGCAAGGGGGTGCACACTTGTGCACCTTGCGCATGCCGAGCCCGAGGGAAACCCTGATGGCTTTCCCCATTCCCTCCAAGGCCACTCCGAAATCGGAGTGGCCTTGGAGAGAACTTTTTTTTCGGCCTCCCCCACCTTCCCCACCCTTCTCCTATCTAACCCCCCCCCCCCCAGCCCTAACTAAATCCCCCTCTACCTTTGTTTCCGAAGTTAGGCCTGCCCGAGGTAGGTGTAACTTGTGCGCGCCGGCCGGCCGCGGAAGCGACATGCCCCGGTACAGGCCGCTGTGCCGGAGGACACGGCCCCACCCCTGAACCACCCCTGGACCACCGCCACGCCTATGGTCCTGCCCCAGACCGCCCCTTTCTTGAACCCCCAGGACATACACTCGTCCCGGGGCTTGCACACGCTGCCGAGCCTATGGAAAATAGGCTCGGCGCACGCAGGGGTATGTTTTCAGGGTTCACGCACGTAACCCTTTGAAAATCTACCCTATAATGAATTACAGTAGTTTACTGTGGTCAGGATGAATGCCTATACTACTGCTTGAAAATCAAATCTTGGTAAGAGATATTTTAAAGGATGAAGAACCTGTAACTTGTAGAACACCAAACGAATTACAGCTGAGAACTGAGGCTTTTGCCGAAAATTATAGTCTTGTACGGAACCTAAATCTCGAATTACTGGGGAGAATATAAGTAGTGTCCCCTCCACAGTGATGACTGGTGGTATAATTTGAGACAAACGTCTACTCAACCACAAGGCCTCTGTTTAGCAAGGTTAAGTGTTAGGCCATGTTCCTTAAGCCAAGACTTTTTTGCAGAGATACAATTCACAACTGTCTCACAAACATTGGGTAAGTGAAGATTAACTGGAAAGATCAGCTCTATATCATCAGGGTATTTTATTTATTTATTTATTTTAAAAGTTTTGTATACCATCGTTCGAAGTACATCACAATGGTTTACATAAAATAACATAAAACACAGAGTAGATGACTGAGCCATATTAGTAGCTACCACCCAGGAAAAAGATCTAGGCATCATAGTAGATAATACTTTAAAATCTTCGGCTCAATGTGCTGTAGCAGTCAAAAAAGCAAACAGAATGTTAGGAATTATTAGGAAGGGAATGGTTAATAAAACAGAAAATGTCATAATGCCTCTATAGCGCTCCATGGTGAGACCGCACCTGGAATACTATGTACAATTGTGGTCACCACATCTCAAAAAAAATATAGTTGCGATGGAGAAGGTACAGAGAAGGGAACCAACATGATTTATTTATTTATTTATTTAAAAACTTTTCTATACTGTCGTTTAGTAGTATACCATCACAACGGTTTACAGATAGGCACATAAATAAGTCTGGTTAGGATTATAAATTAGCTAGTAGGTGCCAATAAAGTTTCGGTTACATGAATCAAATAATATACGCTATTTGGATTGTGGATTGGAAATTCCATTTATATGAATAATAGGATATCCATATGAGAATACTGTACTCTTAAATTAATCTTTAGGTATGAGAAAAAATAATAAATAATAAAGGAGGGATAACTGCTGTTTGCTGACTTTTAACAGTGTGCCGGAGTTCTCTTTCTTGTCCTGCTAGTATTCCTTACTCCCCACTCTCATTGTGAAAAGCTTTTTTGAAGAGCCATGTTTTTAAACTTTTTTAAAAGAGTTTTAGATCTTTCATTAGTCTTATTTCGAGTGGTAGTGTGTTCCATAATATTGGACCGCCTAGGCATAGTGCTCTCTCTCTTTCTTGCATCAGTATTGCTGTCTTTACAGAGGGAATGGTTAGTAGAGGTTTAATTTCTGTTCTTAGATTTCTCTGGGGGACATGTAGTCGTAGTGCAGTGTTTAGCCAGTCAGTATTTTCCTCATAGATTCGTTTTTGGATTGTGCATAGTGTTTTAAATTGCACTCTTTGTTCAATTGGCAGCCAGTGTAATTCAGCGAGTGTTTGAGTGATGTGATCTCTTCTGCTTTTTCTAGTTAGAATTCTGGCTGCAGAGTTCTGGTAATCCAAGGAAGAGTGTGTTACAATAGTCTGTGCTCGCGAATATAAGTGCTTGAAGAACGGTTCTAAAGTTCGCTTGGGTTAATAGGGGTTTTAGCCTTCTAAGCACCATAAGTTTGGCATAACCTTCCCTAACTTTCACTGATATGTGTTGTTTAAGATTGAGTTCATTGTCAATTATTACACCTAGGTTTCTGGCTTTTTCGTTTAGTTCCACTATCTGATCCTTTTTAAGTTTGATGGGATTCTGCAATAATTCAGTGGTTTTCTCTTTCAAGGTGTATGAATTCTGTCTTTTCAATATTAATTACCAGTTCCATTTGGTTTAATAGTTGTTTTATTATATCTAGGTACCACATTGCTAAGTTTAGTGTTTTTTCAATTGTTTCCTCTACTGGTAGGATTAGCTGAATGTCGTCAGCGTATATGTAATGTATGATACCTAGGCCTGCCAAGAGGTGGCATAGAGGCAGCATGTAGATATTAAATAGAGTTGCCGAAAGTGCTGACCCCTGTGGGACCCCAGTCATTAGCTTGATTTTGGCTGATATTGTGTTTTTTAACTGTACCTGAAAAAATCTATTGTGTAGATAGGTGGATGGAACAGCTCCCCTATGAGGAAAGGCTGAAGGGTTAG
>NW_021820552.1:0-8804 GCF_901001135.1 Rhinatrema bivittatum | reverse complement strand
GCAATGAGCATTCCTCCTTGAAAAACTCTCCTACCCAGAGCATCCAGGGCCCTGTGTTCTTGGCCTAGAGGGGCGGATGAATGGGTGAGGGATCTCTTTGCCTTTTTAAGAGCAGACAACAACCACAGGGGAAAAAACAGTGCCCTTGGTAGCCCATTTCTCCAAGCTTTTACTCTCGGTAGAAATTAATGATTCTCTTCAAGGCTTATACATGAAATGGACGGAGTAGTAAATATTTCATCTTTCCCTTTCAGATTTTAAGAATAGTTTTCTTTGCATTAATGATCTTACAGAGAGAGGAGGTATGAAGATAGGTTACCCAGGCAGATTGTAAACTCTTTGGATACTGGCATGATTGCATCTAATTTCTAAAAATGCTGTAAGCTACCATGAGCCATGGAAAGGAATACTAAAAATGAAAATTTCTCTTTCTAAAGGGGAGAGAAGATGAGAACAGAAAGAGAGTATATGTGTGTGGGGGGGGGGGGGGGAGGAGGGGGGGTTAGGATGTGATCAGGAAAGGGAAAGTGAGCGAGAGACGCTGCGGGTGAGAAGGAGGTGGAAGTAACTTCAAGTGCTGGCTCCGGGTGACAGAGACTGACAGTATGCTAAATGATTGGGTAATCAAATTATATGTCATGGGTGGTAGCAGGGAAGGGGAAGCCATGTCCAATCTGTAACCTTCATTTTCCAGGAGGATTACTGATTCAAATTTGATTACAGGAAGTCCAATTCTAAAAGGGTGAAAACAAACAGAAAGCTGGGTGCAGCTTTATTGGGTTTTGGCTCAGTACAGATAGAAGCAGACAGCGCTTCTGCAGTACTAACTGTGCAGGGCTCTTTAATATTTATGAAAAAGTGACTTGGGAAAAACAGATTATTCTGCCACAGTGTTTTATACAATAGAAGCAAGCTACTTACTCTTCACATTTAAGGTGACAGTTTTCTCTGTGGACATTTTCACCCCAGGGTAATACACCAAACAGGTCAGGTTTTTCCTATGGTCAAACGTAGATGTAGTAAAGGTGAAACTGGATGAATAGCTGAATGTTCCATCGTTATAAGAAGATGTTGTGTTGGTCGTGGAATCAGCTATAGTTAAAGCTTTTATCCAGGTGATGATAGGGGTGGTTCCCGAACACCTCCCCGGAGCTGTGCAGTTGATAGTCAGTGTTACATCTGGCTCCAGCATCTCAGGGATCTGGATCGAGAACTCGGGCTCATTTGTGAAATCTAAACAAGATATAGAAAATGATACTGCCACATCACAGAGATCTGTAGTTAACACTAGCATCAAAGAGAAGCCAGTGCCAAGGACAAGTATGTGATATTACTGCCATGTGCTCATCTCATCACTACTGCAGCAACATGAATGGCATATGTTTTTTGTATTTAATGTAAAGGATAAGAATATTTTAGAAAGTCAGAAACGCAAAACATACTTACCTCTTATAGTGACAGAAGCAGGTTGTGATACGTAACTATGCATATATCCTCCCTCAAACCTGAAGTAATATCTGCCAGTATCCTCTTTCATGGCATCATCAATCCTTAAGGTGCAGTCACATTTAGATATGTTGCCGATGATGTTAAAGCGACCACTGGTACGTTCATCCACTTTTGTAGATATATTAGTACTTGCTACGGGGTTTCCTTGAGAGGAATCTCCCTCCCTGAACCAATATCCATGAAAAACCTTTCCTAATGTGACATTCAATGGGAAAGTGAACTGACACATGATGACCACACACATTCCCACTTCATCAGATACCGCAGCACTGACATTTGCATAATCAACTGTGTGCCTGTCATGGCAGGGGGAACCTGCAGAGGGAGTAAGATATTTAGTGTTACAAATGTACAGCATTTCAGATTGAATATCAGTTTCAACACATGGCTCAGATCCAAATGCTCATAACAGATTAGAACTGCAGCATTAAACACAGACAATCTGACCAGCTACTAACAACGGTACCTATAAATAAGGCTTTTTCAAATGTTTTAATCATTTCTGCTTAAAATCCTGAAATTAAGAGACTTTGTTAACATGAACACTCCTTCTTGGGTGAGGCTGAGCCTAAAACCCAGGTGCAGGATTCAGACTTTCTACTTTCTCTTCGACCTCTGGGAGATGCCTATCCATGACAGAGAAGATTCTGTATTTGATCTGATGAGACTCTTTCCTGATTCAGAACAGGAATAAAAGCATCTACAGATCTCTGATGAATCTGGTAGCCTTTAATGTGTTCCTCTTGCTCCTGCTGCAGTCTGTATCTGCTTTATACTTATCCTCCCATAGCCCTGGAACAGCCCTTTCCTCCTGTGCCTCGCGTCCCACCAGGACCGACCCGGAGCCAACCGCGGATCAAGGTGAGGCCTTGCCACCTCGAGTCATCCCTACCGTCCATCTGCCTAGCCGTTTCAGACCACACTGACCACCGGATCCTTCCCGGACAGTAGGACCATGCTGAACACCCCGAACGGACCTGAGGCCCTTTGTGCGGACCTGCCCACCGCCCCGGTCACCAGACGCCTTCTTCTCGGCCCTCCGCCGCGGACTCAGCCACCCCCGACTTCTAGGCCGCGTCCTGACCCGCCTCCGACTCCGCTCACAGACCGATGGACCGCATCAGAACGAGAGCGATGAGGGACAGATCGATATAAGATCGCCGGGGAGCCTTGGTGCCGCACACGACAAAAGGGGCCTGCCCCTTAGCGCGCCCCTTTGCGCTTCCCTTGGAGCTTATTGCTAGCCTCTCCCCCCTCCCACCCCTCAACTACGTACAGTTCCTCCCGGCTTATCCATTGCCCACATCTCATACCGCTCCACCCTAACACCACGCTCACCATCCCTTACACTTCACCCCGCATCGATACCTCAACTATACCTCTACCAACTGCATATTCTATATCACTCTACCACCCACTCACTCTTTCCTTCTCCTTTTACCACTCCTCTGCTTTGAACACTTCCTCCCCACAATCCCCAACCCTCAGCAAGCCTTCCCACCCCCGCTATCATGCTGACACGATCAATCCCCAGCCTCAACCAATGGCCCTAGAACCTTAGGAAACCAGCTACTATTCCTACCACCCCTTATCCCAGAACCCTACTTCCCATCATGCCCTCCCCCCTCACACAGTTCCTAGGCCTCAATGCCTTTACCCTTCTACTCTGCAACTCCCAATCCATCTAAAAAAAAATACCCATCCTCCACGACATCCTCTTTGATTCTAACCTGGACATAATGGCCCTCACTGAAACCTGGCTCAAAGAAACAGATACTGTTCTTCTGAATCAACTACCCTTACAACGCTATGACATATTCTCTATACCTAGACCTAAAAGAAGAGGTGGAGGACTCCTACTAGTGGCAAAAAAACCCACTTAAATTTACCTCACACCCCGTTTCACAACTTCTAAACTAGAAATTGGCCTTTTTAAGGCATCTCACTTACAAATATGCCTTATATATGCCCCCCCTCCCCCCCCCAGGCCTACTTGAAAACAACCCTTCACCACTCACTGAATTTATCATGCAAAACATTGATCTCAACAGCCCGGCCATTATCATCGGCGACTTAAACCTCCATGTTGACGCCACCACCTGCACACCCACATGCAAGGCCCTCCTCTCCTCTCTCAAAGCCATGGGCTTCCTCCAAATATTCAACATTCCCACACACAAAGCTGGCCATACCCTTGATTTAAACTTCATTAACTCACATATCCAATCCAAGGCAGCCCCCTCTTGCACCCCTATACCCTGGTCTGGCCACTCTTTGCTTTCAGCCCCGTTCTCCATAAACAACAAACACTGAGATCCCCACTCCAACAAAGCTATCAAATTCAGGAAACCTTGCAGTAGAGATGACCTTATTACAATCCTCTCCAACAGCCTAGATAAACTTGACCTATCAGACACAGAAACAGCCATCTCTCATCCTGGAACAAGATCACCTCCAACACTGCCAACTAGCTATGCCTCCTCACCACAAAAGTCCTAAACACTTCCAACACCACAAAAAAATCCCCTGGTACTCGACCGAACTCAAGAAACTCAAACAAGCCCTAAGACCCCTGGAAAAAAAATGACGCAATGACCCCACTCTTTCCTGCTTGTCCAATTACAAGACGCCTTACACAAATACCGTACTGCTATACTTAAAACTAAGCAAGACTTCTATGCAATCAGAATACATGATCTACAATTCAATGCGAAAGCCCTCTTCTCCTATGTATCTGAGCTCACCAAGCCTCCCACTCCCACCCCAACAACCGCAGACACAAAAGCGAAATGTGACAAACTTGCCCTCTACTTCAGGGAAAAAGCTAATAAATTCATACAACGCTTTCCCCTCACAGCCCTTCGATCCAGACGCCGTCTTCTCGGCCCTCTGCCTCGGACTCAGCCGCCCCAGACTTCCAGGCCGCATCCTGACCCGCCTCAGACTCCGACATACCACCACCTCACAAACCCCTTTTAATATCTTTGAACCTACCACATCCTCTGAAATTGAAACAGCACTCAAAAAAATAAAACCAGCCCAACACCACACTGACACCATACCTACCAAAGCGCTACTATCTATCCCATGCAACAGAGCAAAACCTTTCGCTGACATCATAAACTCCTCTCTGTCCTCAGGAATTATACCTGACTCCCTTAAGCCAGCCACCATGAAACCCCTTTTTAAGAAGCCTAATCTCGACCCCAATGACCTCGCCAACTTCTGACCCATCTCCAACCTTCCACTCTTATCCAAAGTGATTGAAAAAGCAGTAAACTCTCAGCTCTCCGATCACCTTGAGACACATAACATCCTCTTTCCTTCTCAATTTGGTTTCCGTAAGCTCTACAATTCAGAAACCCTCCTACTCTCCCTCACAGACACCATTCTGCAAGGCTTCAACAAAGGTCACTCATACTTACTGGCACTACTAGACATCTCTGCATCTTTTGACATGGTAAACCACAGCATACTCCCAACACAGCATACTCCTAACACAGCATACTCCTAACACAGCATACTCCTAGTACCTCCTGCCTCCAGGAAATTGGTATCTCTGACACCCCCCTCCTATGGTTCAAGTCATACCTCACACCAACAGGCTATACAAAGTGAAAATCGATGACCACAAATCTAAACCATTACCTCTCCACAGAGGCGTACCCCCAAGGATCCTCCCTTTCCTCGACCCTTTTCAATATATACTTCATTCCCCTCTGCCAACTCCTCTCTAACCTTGACCTCCCCCACTATCTCTATACGGATGACGTACAGATACTCATCCCCATTACAGATTCTCTAGCCTCCACACTTAAAAGATGGGAAAACGCACTTGCATCGATAAACAGCCTCACAAGCCTTAACCTAGCCCTCAACTCCTCCAAAACCCAACTCCTCATAATCTCACCAACTCACCACAACATCAGTACCCCCCTCCCAAAAAAAAAAAAAAAATCACTCCTTCTCACAACATGCATGAGACCTAGGTGTCATAATCAACAATCGCCTCAACCTCCAAAAATTCATCGGCTCAACTATGAAAGATTGTTACTTCTAACTTAACACATTAAAAAAGCTCAGACTTCTACTCCACCTTTGTGACTTCCAGACAGTACTCCAATCCACTATTCTTTCCAAAATAGACTATTGTAATTCCCTCCTACTTAGTCTACCCAAAGCCTCCATTAAACCCCTTCAACTCCTTCAAAACGCAACAGCCAGAAAGAATACTTACCAACTCACG
Source organism: Rhinatrema bivittatum (assembly GCF_901001135.1). Classification (NCBI taxonomy): domain Eukaryota; kingdom Metazoa; phylum Chordata; class Amphibia; order Gymnophiona; family Rhinatrematidae; genus Rhinatrema; species Rhinatrema bivittatum. Next base: position 3,049 of record NW_021820552.1, on the reverse strand, counting down.
CAAATTCGACCACATCACACTCATTCTCAAAGAACTACATTGGCTCCCCATCCACCACCGTATAACATACAAAGCACTCACCATCATATATAAAACACTCCACAACCAGAACTTGCCCTGGATGAAAGACTGCATGCACTTCCACACATCTAATAGACCCACCAGGTCATCATATAAAGGCACCCTCCACACCCCCTCTCCAAAACAACTGCACCTCCTCTCCACCAAAAACCGTGCCATATCCATCGCTGGTCCTCACGCCTGGAACTCCATTCCACCCAAACTCAGACTTGAGCAATGCGCACAGAAATTTAAAAAAAAAAAACTCAAAACATGGCTATTCAAGAAAGCCTACCCTTAAACTGCCGCGTCCCTTCCCGCGCATCCCCTCCACCCCGACCATCACCAGCTAGTACCTCCTGCCCACCCTTTCTCCTGACCTCCTACCTCAGCTAAGTTGCACAAAACTATCGAACTCCCTTCTCACTCAGGAAGTGCCGCAGATATTCGTTTAGTAAGACACTGTCGCATTATTTGTAAATAGTTCTCAACTCTTTGTGCTTCATTTACTATTTTTTCTTTTACGTTTTCTGTTAAGTAACCTTTTTTCAAGTTCCTACCTTATGCATTTGTTAACAATTTTATTATAAATGTTCTCTGTATTTGACTATGGAAATATTTTTTCCTGCTTTTTCTGTTTTATGTAAACCGGTATGATTTGCATTTTAATGTAAGAATGTCGGTATATAAAAATTATAAATAAAATAAATAAAATAAAATATTACATCATGTTATATTCTCTGTTCAATTTGATAACTTATTTATGCCTATTTGCTTTGCTTTTACGTATCTTACTTCCTCAACTCCCAGTTTTCTGCTCCTTGTTTATTGTAACTGCTTTCACCTCTTAACCTCTCCCTTGTTTGATGTAAACCGGCATGATGTCCCTGACGAAGGTCAGTAAAGAAAAGCTTTAAATAAATAAAATAAAATAAATAAATAAGAAGCCCTCCTTGCTGATGAATTTGGCAGCCTTTAATGTGTTCTTCTTGCTCCTGCTGCAGTCTGTATCTGTTTCATACTTATCCTCCCATAGAACACTCACAGAAGAAGCCCTGCTTGCAGCATCCTTCCCAGGAAAGCAGTGTTGCTTACCTGTAAGTAGGTATTCTCCTAGGACAGCAGGATGTTATTTCTCAGACATGGGTGACATCATCAGATGGAGCCCGTCCTGGAAAAAATTTGGCACAGTTTTTAGAACTTTGACAGGCCCAACGAGCATGCCTGGTATGACATTATCCACGTGTCCTCGCAGGGTCCCTCTTCAGTCTCATAATATAGAATTTGCGAAAAAAAATAAAATACGAACCCAAAGAAAAAAAACAAATTTGCGGGGTGGAGGGTGGATTTCGTGAGGATTAACATCCTGCTGTCCTAGGAGAACACCTGTTACAGGTAAGCAAGCCTGCTTTCTCCTAGGATAAGCCGGATGGTAGTCCTCACACATGGGTGAATACATAGATACAGGCTGCTCCCAATAAACAAACAAGACCAAAAGGCTTCCAACTAGGTGCCAACGGGCACAACAACCTTGGTGCTGTTGGTCACGGCAGGATAGCCTGAACCCGAAGAAAGGGCCCAAAGTAGGCAGATTTGGATTTCATGGCTGAAAAAGATTATGGAGTTCTGACTGGCTGAAACTGCTGCCTTGTCGACCATCTTTGTCGACAAGGCAGCTTGTGGATCCATAAAGTCTAGAGGATGTGAATGAAGAGTGGGTGGCTCGCGGGAATGACGGCTACTACCTGGAGATAATACCCTTATTCAATAAACATACACACAGTTAATGCGACTCCAACATTGCTCTATGCTTCAACGGCAAGAGGAAATGTGGAAAAAAGGATTTGCATTCACAAACAAAGCGGGAAGTAGCTTGCTTGTTACGGCGGTAACTTTCCCAAACCAAATAACCCTGATAATTCACTTTCAATGCATATCCAGCATAGCTCTCTGCTTCAATGGCAGGGGAGAAAGACTGATATTTCACTTTCAATGCATATCCAGTGTAGTTCTCTGCTTCAACGGCAGGACAGAAAGTCTGATACTTCACGCATATCCACCACAGCTCTCTGCTTCAACGGCAGGGGGTGAAGTAAGAAAAGTGGATCTATGTACAGACAACAACCAATAAGGACTTAATTCATATTCTGGGTAAACAAATAAGCATGGGTGTAGCTTGCTTATTGCGGCGGTTACTACCCCTAACTGATTAAGCTAGATATTTCACTTAGATGCAGTTCCAACACTGCTCTCTACATTAATGGCGGGGGTGGAAGGGAAATAGAACCAAAAGGTTACTAGAGTAACAAATAAGTATGAGAAAAAAAAAGTGTGAAAGCTTGCTGGGCAGACTGGATGGGCCTTTTGGTCTTCTTCTGCCATAATTTCTATGTTTCATTTCATTTCTATGTGAAAGTAATAAGAGGTGAAGGTGTGGAGGGTACTCCAAGTCACTGCTCTGCAGATCTGATCTGACATGGCTTCTACAGAATCAACCTTGATATGGACCTCAAGTTGCAGTCCCGCTTGTGCATAGCAGAATGAAATACAATCTGCCAGCCAGTTTGAGCAGGTCTGCTTGGACACAGTGACTCCCAATCTGCTCTTATTAAAGGAGACAAAGAGTTGCGTGCACTGGCGATGGGACACCATCTGGGCCAGGTAAAAGGCTAGTGCCCTCTTACAATCTAGGGTGTGCAGGTCCAGGACTCATTCACTTTGGTGAGAGAGGGGCCTTGGAAAAAAAATGGGCAGGACAATAGACTGATTGAGATGGAACTCTGTGACCACCTTCGATAGGAACTTACGAAGTGTGCACAAAACCACCTTATCATGAAAAAATACTGCATAAAGTGAGTATAACACCAAAGCCTGAAGTTCGCTGACCCTGCATGCTGAGGTGAATGCAATTTGGAAGATGACCTTCCAGGATAGGTACTTCAGGTCACCAGATTGTAAGACCGCTGCGAGTCGGATCAGAGGTTTAAGC
>NW_021820551.1:0-17624 GCF_901001135.1 Rhinatrema bivittatum | reverse complement strand
AAGATCTTGCCCCTCTTATTCATGCGCTCGTGTCATCCAGACTGGACTGCTGGACTGGGTTTATATATGGGGATTCTGTGAAAAGTCACTGCGAAGGCTGCAAACTCATGCAACGCTCGGTGGCCAACTTCTCCTAGTTTAAGGCAATTTACATGTCATATTTTTAAATTCTGTCTAACCTGTGAGGCTTTAAGGTTTTATGGAAAACTTACGTCTCGACCAGAATGAAGGGGTGGGGTCACCACCTCCTGCCGTTCTTATACAACTCCTTCCACGGGAGAGCAGGCTTACCAGCATTATCTGGCATTTAAGCGTGCAACTTGCTTTTTTGTTTGTTTTAATTTAAAGGTATTTTGGCTGAGCTTCATGTTATGTGCTGGTTATTTGTGTTTTATATGCTGATATTAACTGTGTTGTGTGTTATTTGTCTTTGTATGTTGGTTTTCTTTTATTATGCAGTGCTATTTTATTAGTTTATCATACTTTGTATTTCTTTTGTATGCTTGTAATATTCTCTGAGCTATTTTTTAAATGAGTGAGAACAAATGTAATTTAAACAAACAAACAGTGGCAAAGAGGCTGATAATGAGGGTGGGACACCACCACAAAACGACAGTGGTATGACTGAAGGGGGCTTCCAAGGATGGCATGGGCGTAACCTCCATGGAGGGGTCATGATTTAACTCCCAAATCTTCAATCAGCCTGGGTATTTTCAGACAACTAATTTTGATGGTTATATGGATTATTACAAGACATGCTAATAGGCATGAAAGGGACCTGGTTGTTTGCTTCTACAAGTCAAGTGCTTAATCTAAGTCGAAGATGGCAAGGCCTAATATGGCCTACCAGCAGCAACTGGTGCAGGCCAGAACTTCTTGGGGCGTGTTTCAGATAGATATGAAGAAGTGGGTTATCAGCCAAGGGGGAAGGTAAAACGATATGGAGGGACAGGAGGAGTTGGTGGTGTTGGGTTGCATTACACAGAGGCAGAATCTCACCTAGCCAGGCTGGCTGGGCCAATTTGGTCTTTATCTGCCATCATCCTACTAAGTTACTAGAGCTGCGGAGGGACTGTACCAAAACATAAATACAAGGGTAGATTATGACCATGAGGCTCCTCTAGTCCCACTAGAATACAGCAGACTGCAGAATATGACTTTATTCCTCCTTTTACACGGACTTTCCTGAATTCTAATGGCAGGATGCCGAGCCCGATGGACACTGGTCTAACCCAGCATGGCATTTCTTATGCTCTAATACCATTTATGGACCCACCTCCTACCCTGGTAGGCTATGCCATACATCCCCCACTCTGTTTGTAAGAAATGCTTCTTCATCTCACCCCCAAAGTCTGCCCCTCTCCAGCCTCATATCAAATCCCTTGCTCGAGAGGCTGATAACCTCCAAAAGATGCTGGACTCGTTTATACCTGTGATGTATTTAAATGGTTGTCATACCTTGTCTTTCTGATTGCAGGGCTGTGCAATGTTTGATAATGAACCCTGTCCACCCACAACTAAATTCAGTATCTCCAAGAGCACCTGCACACATCTCCCTGCAGCAGCACTATCCCCAGTCTCTTCCAACCTTTACTCTCATTGCTCTTACCTCCCCTTCCCACTTTCAGATATTTAATGATAGGAGCTGCAGGGGAGCAGAGCAGACGGACATGCTTAATGGGGGAGAGTAAACCTGGTTTTTGCAATCTTGCCTTACTAGATATTTTTGAAGGTATAAACAAACATGCAGGTAAAGGTGAACCAGTTGATATAGCATGTTTAGATTTTCAGAAGGCATATGACAAAGTGCCTCAGATGGGCAGACAAGATAGCCCATAGGGTCTTTTTCTGTTGTCACATTTCTCATGAGAGACTCCTTAGGAAACTGCAAGGTCATGGGACACAAGTCCTGCTGAGGCCTGGTAACTGGATAAAAAGAGACAGAAAACAGAGGGTAGGACTAAATGGTCAGTTTTTCCAAATAGAGAAAGTGGAGTTCCCCCAGGGTCTGTATTGGGACCTGTGCCATTATACTAAATTATCTGGGGAACACCAAGCGAGGTGACACTAAATTGTTTTGAGTCATTAAAACGGCAGCAGATTGTGAGGAACTGTAGGACCTTCTGAGACTAGGAAACTGGCAGCTAAATGGCAGATTAAACTTAATGTGGATAAGTGCAAACGAGAATCCCAAATAAGGTAGATAATACCAGCTTCCATGCTAGGAGTCACCATCTGGGAAAAGGACTGCGGAGTCCTTATGGACAATGCCTTGGAAGCTTTGGCTCGGGATGCAGCCGCAATCAAAGAGGCAAGTAAAATATTAGGAATTATTTAGAAAAGAAGAGAGGAAAAAAGTGAGAATATCATAATGCCTTTGTACTGATCCATGGGGCAAGCAAAGCTTGGGCACCCCATCTCGAACTAGACAAGTTACAGAGAAGTGTGACAAAAGTGACAGAGGATGGAAAAGCTCCTTTATGGAGAAAGCCAGATATAATAGGGCTCTTTAGCCTGGAGAAGACCACAGAGGGGAAACGAGTGAGATTTTAAAAATCATGATGGCGTGGAACGGGTAAATAGGGGAAGGTTATTTACCCTTTCAAAACAACACTAGGACTAGGGGATACTCCATGAAACGAGCAACCGGCAGATTTAAAGCAAATCATTGGAAATATTATTCCTCTGAGTGCACAATCAGGCTATGGACTCTGCTGCCAGAGGACGTGGTCAAGGCAATGAACACAGCGGGGTTCAAAAGAGGACTGGACAAGATCCTGAAGGAAAAAAAAAAAAAAAAAAGACTTTTACCTTCTATGAACAATCAAGTAGAAACAACTGGAAGCATTTTAAAATCACACCTCCCTCTCTTAGGGTCTCCAGGCAAGGAAACGGGACACATCGCTTACCCCAGGAGTGAGATACAAGAAATCGATGAATTACTGGGGATCTGCCAGGTAACCGTGACCCAGACCGGTCACTGGGCTCCATGGACCTGGGTCTGACCCAGCTTTCTTCTTCATGCTCCTATTACCAGCGCACGTTCCACACTGTGCCCTGCGCCAGCACAGATACTTGGTCAGGCGCCAGCATGCACCCTGCACACACGCACACTCCCCATACCCCTTCATTTCCTCAGCCGTGGTCCCCACGAGGAATATGCATTAGATGAACAGATGTTTGATAATGGGTGAAGTTGGTGCTTAAATCGAACACGGCTGCCAGGGGGTTTGTGGCATTCCATTGTATAATGTTTGATTACTACATTTTATTTTGCATTGTTACCCACATGGAACTGTGAAGGAAAGGCCAGAGATTTTATTTATTGGTGACATCTGCATATAATAGAAGCAGCATGTGAATAAGTCTCATGCATATTCACTGTGGAAATCCTGGCTAGGTGTGGCCAGAGGAATGGGCTGAGAACCCCAGCTCGAGTATATTAGGTTCCTAAGCACTGTCTCTCTGGTCCACATTAGAAGCACCTTTACATCTGGCCTTGTAGGCTCTTTAAAAACACATATTAGGCACTAATGCCTCAGTTCTTGCCTTACATTAAAGCCCTGGTTTCACAGGCCTGAATGTGGATGGCTTCTAAGAATAAACACATCTGAGCAATGTAAGTGTGGGAAGCTGCTTAAAAACAGCCGAAAGAGTCCCCAAATGACCTGTATAATGGACAAAAAATAAAAAAAAACCACCACTATAACCGGTGAGAAATACGATCAGCCTAAATCAGAACCAAAAAACAGGCCCCAAAACATATTACTTACATCCTTGGTGAACCTATAAAACCAAAGATGTTACCAAGAAATCTGGGAAACGTCATCAGTAGCACCCCAGAAGGATAAGCGCAGCCGGAAGGCCGCCCTGACAAGACTACACTTACAGTATCCCATTCCAGACCGAGACCTTCCAAAAGAGCAAGCCCACTGCAACTGATATTTGTGGTTTCTATTTGATTAGGCACTCTGGGATTTGTGGCTTGTGTAACAACCACACTTGCACGCTGCTAAAAAAAAAAAAAAAAAAAAAAGAGAGAGAGAGAGAGACAGGTGATGCCCTAATGTGGCACCGAAACTTCCCGATACATGCAAGAGGCCTTCATACACCTCTCAGCTCAGATCGAATGACCTAGGTCCCTTTTACACGTACTCAGGGCCTGAATCATTGAGGGTTTTCTCCCATTCTGCATCTACAGGGGGAAACTGTGTGAGCGAGGCCTCAGCGACTGCCCCGTGAAAATGGAGCAGCCAGCTCAGGTGGACAACGGCTACAGAAAGAGCACATCGGGAGCTTTCTAGTTCGTTTTTCTCTGTGCACTGCACGCGGGCAACAGAGATTTTACCCAATAAACAAGATCACAGGCAGGCAACACAAAGGCTTCTATCATTAGCAGCCGAGGGACAATGCACGTACTCACACTTTCATGCAGAAATCAGAAGTCAAACTGTTCCACGAGGCAAAAAAAAAAAAAATTACCTTCCCACACTTTAAAGATAACCTAGAAGTGAGAACGTTGAAAACATTACTCAAAACCGTTCGTCAGTTTCCATTTTCAGGATCAATAGGATCACGTTTTGTAACTGCAAACCATACCTGGTCTCAGGTGCCCCTTCCATCCCCCTGCGAGTCAGTCATAAAACTGAGACTATGACATCACACTCATTTCCACGGAAACTCTGTGATGGCATTGGACAGAACTGCACTAAGGGCAGTGTGAAAGCAGTAACCCCGGCCTCGCTGCTGCACTTCTCCTAACTAAGACCGAGAGGCGGAAGACAAAATAGGATTGGAAAGGAGTAGGCCACGGGCCACACAAAACTTCAAAATGCATGCGTGATGATCTGGGGCGCGTGCGACAGAGGCCCGCGTTGCGGACGGTTCTTTGTGTACTTGAATTGCCTTGCATGTGCATTTTGGAGGCCGACACGTGCTGTCGAGGGGGGTGGGGGTGGTGGGAGCAGTGTGCGTGACAGAGGATGTTTTGCACGTGTCCAAAAGGGAGTGAGGTGGTGCACGTAAGAAGCAGAGATGAAAAATAGCCGTTTAAATGGTTATTATAATTATATATTATAATTGTTTGAGAGGTGAAGATTTGTAAAGGTCTCGGAGAGTATAACTAGTGGAGCTGATTATTGACCAGGCATGCAATAAATGAGGGATACTGACCATCTATCAGACTATAACAAGAACGTTTCTCAACCTGGATAGAATTCCAGAAGAAGTGATTAACTAAAAGTCTGTGTGTTATTATTACACCCCTTACTCACTCTTGATCTTGAGGGCAGTGGGCAAAGGTGTCCTACGTCAGAAGCATCATTCAATATTAAAACATCTGCTTGACTTGCTGGTACGTAATAGGACAAATCTATTATCAGTTCTAAGATCTGTTATTAATGGGTTCTTATTTTTTCAGCATTTGTATACCCAACAGTTTTATATCTGGGGTGTTGCATCCCATGAACTTGAGATGTGACATAACTTCCAGAGAACTCTGTCTAATCAGGGCAGAATAACGCCATCTACGAGAGCAAAGGAAGTATCACCCCCATACTTAATAGAGCTCAGCAAGGGAATGAATAACTTTGGGTCTAAACTTTTGCTTATAATCTCAATTAACAAGAGGCCTTGAACGAGTAGATTAAATCAGTTATTTGCACTTTCGGATAATAGAAGAACTAGGGGGCACTCCATGAAGTTAGCAATCGCAGAAAATTATTTTTTACTCAACGCACAATTAAGTTCTGGAATTTGTTGCCAGAGGATGTGGTTAGTGCAGTTAGTGTAGCTGGGTTTAAAAAAGGATTGGATAAGTTCTTGGAGAAGTCCATTAACTGCTATTAATCAGGATGTCTTAGGGAATAGCCACTGCTATTAATTGCATCAATGGTATGGGATCTTCTTAGTGTTTGGGTAATTGCCAGGTTCTTGTGGCCTGGTTTAGCCACTGTTGGACACAGGATGCTGGGCTTGATGGACCCTTGGTCTGACCCAGCATGGCAATTTCTTAGGGTTTCCTTAAGAAAAAGGAATATTGCTGCCTCATGTTCCCAAGTGAAGGAAATGGCCAGCGAGTCCACTGCAGAATGTTAATGGCCTCAAGTACACTTAAGGTGTGGCTCTCCGTGTCCTGCAGATTTCTCTCTTCAGGCGGTTAATCTGCCCTTACCGAAAACTGACTCCTATCCTCCTCAGGACAAGGTTTCTTCCTCTGTCAATTTAACCCTAGATCCATGACAGTGCAGCTATAATATAAGTATATATAATATACTTATATATATATATATATATATATATTGTATAATATAAGTATATATAATATACTTATATATATATATATATATTGTATATAATATAATATAAGTGCAGGCACTTCTCCAGGTTCGCATCATTTGACCAAGGATGCCTAAACTTTTGTACACAGCTGTATGCTTAAAGAGCCTTGGGGCTTGGCAGGTGGGGCCTGCAGGTTGCCCAGTAGTGATCTGCCTGCTGCCATGTGGTGAGCCACGCTGGGGATGACCTAGAAGTAAGTCCTTGGCAGATATGGAATGTTCTTGTTGTTGGGCGAAGCCGAATTAATTAAATATCCATGTGGACAAACTCCCTCCCCCCCAGTATATGGATGAACTACTACTGGTCACCTCCTCACTGGGAGTTTCCCAGGTAATGCTGGACTTACTTGTACTGCTCAGCAGTGTTTTAGCTCTACCCGACATACGCAGCCCTGCAGAATACCATACGAGAGCATTCCTGCTCAGTAGTGCTTACAATCTAATCAAGCAGACATACAGGACAAGAGAGACCTGGGGAATATCATTTATGAAGAAAATGGTTAAAAACTAATGAGGCTCTAAGCAGGAAAAGCAAGGGTTAAGATTTTTAAAAAGGCCAGAGGAGGAGCATATGGTGCAGCCACATGGCAAGCACAGAATCAGGAAATGGCGAGCCACAGAAAGTATTTGTCTGATGAGACGGCCACTGATGCTAAAGCAAACGATTTTCTAACCTCAGTGATGCCCTGGACAAACCATCATTTACTGCAGTTTATCTTAGCCCTCATTTCAGTAAAGCTGATGAGCTCTGTGACTTAACACAATTCAAGGCAAAAGGATCCCCTTCTAATAGAAAAGGGTGTTAAGGTAGAGTTGAATAGCTCAATCATCTTCTCATCTACCACGCCCCTTTAAGACCTACTAATTCTCATAGAGTTTCTCCAAAGGGTAGCATGCTTCACCAAGGAAACCCTAGAGTTAAAAAGAAAGATGGTGTGCCAAAAGGCGATAGAGCTGGAAATAAAACGTACAAGGATGAACGCGACCACGCAGAAGCACGGTACAAGGAAAAATCACTAAGTTATGCAAAAGGTAGCCTATTTCCAGGATCAATTCCAAAGGGCACATAAACAGGTCTCAACAGTTTTTCCAAAGTGACCAACTACACAAAAAAACTCTTCTAAAAAGGTAGCCGCCAAATGTTCACAGTTGTAATGTGCTCGCAAACTATTTCTGTGACACAGCCATCCTTCAAACTAAACTTACTCCAGACCCTACCCGACAGCCCCAGGTACAAGCAGAGTAAACGTCGACTCACTGATGCCACACGTTCCCCGGCAACAGAGTAAAATAGTATGGATGGCAGAAAAACATCCAGTCTGCTCAGCAGGTTTTTTATGAAAGTGCCGCGCCTTGCAGATTACCCCCAAGAGTCCAAATATTGTTGTTTAAATGTCTTCCCCCATTAGATCCTTGTCCTTTTTGGACAATTTGAAGGCAGAGACAAATCTTCTTGGACCACGTCGCCAACATAATAATTAGCCCCCTTTGAGAAGGATTACTACCCACGGTCTTAAAGACGGCAACTGTATGATCGGTCCAAAAAGAATCCAGTTCATGAACTAGCCAACTATCGGCCTCTCTCTAACTTACCATTCTTGGCTAAAATAGATGAAAATATGTCTTAAAACTACTGCATTAGCTTTTAGATGAAAAATCATTGTTAAACGACTATCAATGTGGGTTCACATCAGGACATGGTACCAAAACCTTATTGGACGCCGTGAATATTTCCCCCATGAATGTTACTAACTTGCACGTGTGCTCCTGTCTATTTGCCTGGAGACCCTAAGAGTGGGAGGTGCCATCTTAAAAGGGTGCCAGTTGTTTCTACTTTATCATTCACAGAAGGTAAAAGTGGGGCAAACCTTTCCACTCCAAAGCGCGTAAGACCAGGAGTGCCTCAGGGGTCAGCATTCTCAGCCGCTCTATTCAACATTTATCTGCATCCACTAGAACAAGTGACAATATAACATATATACAGCTGTAAACATCCAACTTTCCAGTGCACTAGGGTCTGACCAGCAGGTGTTTTATCACTCCTACCTGAATACATCAATGGGAGAAATAATGACTGGGAACAAGTTGGCCCTAAATCTAAAAAAGACCCCATTATTGATCGTCCTCCAGCTCTGTATTTCCATAATCACATTTTTACTTTTCAGACTAAAGTAAGAGATTTAGGTCTAACTGATGCTTTCCCTCACAATGCAGCCACTGCACAGATTGGTTGTAAAGTTGACCTTCTACAAACTAGGGTTGGTACGCTGTCTAAGATTTGTATTATCTAAATTCAATTTTTGCACCACAGCTCAAGCGCTGGTACTAAGCACTAGATTAGTGTAATAATGCACTATTCGTAGACCTGCTGAAGTGCCACTTACAGCCTGCTTACTCAATCACCTGCTGCCAATGAAGGGAGCATTACCCCATCTTTGAAAGAGCTTCACTGGCTTCCCAACGCATCTAGATTTCAGTTTCTGTTAATATTCAAACAACAAGAAGGAGTATTGTATCTATAAGAACTACTTCACCCCTGGGCATGTCTTGCACACAGCAAATAAGCAACTGTTTGCTGTCCCTTCATTTAAAGAGATTAAGCTGCAGAAGACTTGCAAGTGAGGTTTTTTTAATCATTGATCCCACTAGAGTTTAGATAAGTAAGATTAACAACTTTTGGGAAAAACCAGAAGACCTCTCTTTTCAGAGAGGGCTTTTCCTAATTTTAGTTAAGATATACTCATAAAATTAGGTTACCGATTAGTGATATTAGATATATGCAATAATTTTAATGCTTTTGTTTGTTTGTATTATAGTCATGTCCATAATTACGGTAATAGTTGGGTTTTTTAACTGTAATTCACCTAATACAATCCACGATTGAATGAGGCAGAATATAAAATGTTTTAAGTAAATAAATCTCTAAGAAAACAGAAACCACATAACCTCTACGTGGTATGATGTTAAAAATATCTTCTGCAAATGTTTAATCTAAAGTTACTATTTTCTGTTTTTAAAACATTGAAATAATAAAACAGTGAATATGGCATGTGTGAAAAGTTTGAACACGTTGCCAATTGATTCATTACTACTTTTTAAAAAAAGTTAGGCCCAAAAGGTTGAGTGCCTAACGAGTCAAGCATTAGTCAGCTTGTGATTGCTATTCTGTCTACTTTCAACAACCATGGCTTCCTCTAAGCAGCAGCAGAGTCTGAGCATATTGAAAAATGGAGATTATTCACTCTTTCAAAGGAGGGGCAGGATATATATATATGCTTCCAGCTAGTTATTTCAATTATCAGCATCACTATTAAGAAATGGAAGTTACATGAAACTGCTTGAAGTTCCAGAAAAGATCTGAAAAAACCAAGAAAAATCTGACAGAACTGCCCAAAGAATAGTCAGATCTGCAAAATAGTACCGAGAGATCACTGCAGCAGACAATTTGCTGGAAAGTTTAACTGACACTGCAGCAGGTCCACAGTACAACCCTGCTTACAAAACAATGATGTGTATGAAGAGAGCTATCAGAAGGAAACGTTTCTGATGACAACAAAAAATCATCTACAGCAAACAAAACCTAGATTAAGTCTGAAACTTTTTGGAACAGAGGTGCTTTTGATTGATGGAAACAAAAATTGAACTGTTCAGCCACAACCACACAAGATACATTTAGAGAAAAAAGGGTGAAGCAATAACACCTTGCCAGCCATTAATTATGGGAGTGAATCTATTATGTTTTGGGATTGTTGTGCAGGTAACAGTGCAGGTAGTATGGCGAGTGGTGGAAGAAAGAATGGATTCAACTAAATATCCACATATCCTAGAAGCTGAGGTCCCACGGTCAATGAAGAAACTGAAACTAAAATGAAGTTGGATATTTCAGGCAGACAGTGATTGAAATCAACCAAGAAATACTTCAGGAAAGAAAAACAAAGGTTTTGGCATGGCCCTTGCAATTCTCAGACTATTACAGAAAATCTCTGGGAGCTCTGAACCATGCAGTGCATGCAAGGAAACCCAAGAAGATTTCTGAGCTAGAAAAAAGTGGGAAAAATATTCCAAGGCCAAAAGGAAAAGTTTGGAAGCTGTTATTTCTGCCAAAAGAGGTGTTCAAAGTACTGACCCAAAGGGTATCCACTGTTTTATTATTTGCAGTTGGTTAAAATCAGCAAACAGTTACTTTTCATTAGAAATTGCAGAAAAGATGTTGTTTAACTTTGTACCAGGTAGAGGTTGTATCAACTTCTGTTCACTTAGAGATTCACTGGTTGCCTAAACTTCTGCACACAACTGTACACTTTTTAAACAGTTACATAAAAAAATTTAAGAAAATAAAAGTTAATTTTGATAATTAGACTTGCAATATAAAAGTAATGCAGGGAGATTCCCCGACTTACAATATCATCACAAGGAAAAGCCAACAAATTAGGTAAAAGACACATTTAGCACTCAGTTAACTGTTTAAATGATATTTAAATCATTGGTGAGGTGGTGGCAGTGTATGTCCTTACCAATTTCCATCCATATGTTTTTTCAATTTACGCATATAAACTCTGTTGGTCTCTATATGTGACCAAATAGCAAAGTGACAGATAGAAATCATAGGCATTCCACTGTACTTAATGAAAACTAATGTCCAGAGAAGAACAAAACTGCCCACAAAAAGCAGACATTAAAATAAATTTACAAAAATAACACATTATCTAACTATATTGTGCACATATTTATATTTCTAACAATCCATCTTTCATAACATCTTTTCTTTTCACATAGTAGTACAGAAATTCTGCTTTCAGAAGCAGCACATGCAATATACAATTCAATTATTCCATGAATAGCAAAGGACAGTAACAGAGTCTACACTGCAAGCTTGAACAAGTGGGAAATGTGGTACCATCATAAAGCATGGAGCCAACCAAAGTCTGCCTTAACTTAATCTAGTGTAAAAGTCTCTATGATCACATTGATCCAAAACAATCTGCCTCAGGCTGTGTGCCTGTTCCAGGTAGTTCTCAACGATGGTGGAAACTAAACCCATTACTGCACATTATTACACAGCCATAGGAGACTGATGTACCTTCTTATCAAGCCAAGATACACTTCATTAGAAAATTGTACTTAGCAAAGTGCATAGGTGGATAAGGAGGGTAGTGGGGATTTTGGGTAGGGGAGGGGGGGGGGTGGAGGATATTCCTCCACAATACCCCCTTACTATAACTAATGGCCATTTATACAAGAGTTAAGATCTATTAAGATGATTTTTTAGCATGCAATATAGTGTTACAAGACTAAATACAACTGCAACAATTTTGAAACAAAGGATGGAAACACTTTTCCCACAATTTATATTTTTGCCCCATTCTAAAATCCTTTTCCACATATGCCCCTCAAATTACATTCCTTACTCCTACTCCTTTCACAAGCTACAGAACCAATAAATATGGTTTACTTTCTTCTCCCTCCCCACTCACCCACATTCAGCAGGCCCCTCTCTAGCCTGCTAGAGTAACTTTTTCCCCCAGCCATGCAAAGAGATCCAGTTTCAGTACCAAAGAGTGAGGAGTCCATTCCTCTCTCCCCCTCCCAGGAGCTCAAGTCTGATCTAAAGAGTCAGGGCAGGTTTCAGGCAGCCCCCTCAAGTCCTGCGCCCAGGCCACAACAGCAATGCAGAGCACCCCCCAGGCCCCCTCCCCAGCGCCCCACCTCTCCCATTGGAACGCAGCCTGACATCACAAGCACGTGCAAGGACCCCGCCACCAGGCAATGCTGCAAGCCCGGGCCGCCCCCTACCCCTGCAGGCCCATAGCCCCCGTCCAGCTAACCCCACCCCTTCAGCCCCCGACACCCCCAAAAGCGCGAGGAGATTCAGCGCTTTACATCGCTTTAACACCAACACATGAGTCCCCCCAACACACCGACTCACCTCGCACTCTCACCCTGTCTATGGAGACGCCACTGACGGACGGCGCCGCGCCACCAATCCGGCGCCCGCCTGCCGCGGTTCGCCAGCCAATGGGGGCCGGGGAGGCGGGCATCTCCGCATCAGAGCGCCAACCCATGCTCGCAGTTCAGCGCGGTTGTGAGTCCAATATGGCGGCGGCGTGCGTGGGGGAGGATTGTGGGAGCAGTAAGTTTTTTCCTCTTACGGCGGGGGTGACGGCGGTAACGTATTTTTTGAAGGGGGGGAAGGGCCAGTCGGCCTTGCGCCGAGAGAGGCGAGCGGAACGGCAGGTGTGGGAGGCTGATGGTCAGCACGCCGACGGTAATTCTGGTTTTCTGAGCGTGGCGAGCTGGGGGCTGGGACAGTGGCTCTGGGTGGAGGATGCGGTAAAGGATGCAGCGCGGCTGTTGCTAGGGAGATTTGCAGTGCGGGGCTGCAGTGCGTGGTGCAGGGCCCTGAGCAGCATGGCCAGCGCACGGTTACCAGGGCGACCAGGGCCCAGCATCTCTTCTTCTCTGCAAGATACACGGACTTACCTCCAGGTCCCTACTCTCCCCTCTCTTCAGCCCAGCCCAGCCCAGTCCGGCTTCTAACCCACCCATTCCTATAAGCCTAAAAATTAGTTGGGGGTTTTTTTCTTTTAAGAAAACAGGAACATTTTCAGCTGTGAAGTGGGCTGATCAGTACTAGGGTTCGCAACTGGGCCTGATTTTGGAGTACTGTTGGTAAAAAAAAAAAAAAGGGAAGAATAAGTGTTTGGAAATGTCCTGATTTCAGCGTCCCCAGCTGCAGGCCAGGCTCCCATCCTCCCCTGCACTTCTACAACACAGGGCCTGGCTTTGGTGGCAAACTCTGCTCAGTATGTGCTGGAGACATTTGTTTTGTGTCACTTACATAGACTTCAGTCCACAACTTAATCAGAGGCCTAAAAAACTGTAGCATTGACCCCTGGACTGGGAAAGCAAACCTTTTTCAGAGTAAAGAAATCGGACCACTTATTCTCAAACAGGCTAATTTTAAAATGAGCGTGCATGCGCCTACACACATGCGTATTGACACGCAAGCGGGAGTACGCTTGAATGTTAAATCATGTGCGCACTTGCATATCTATGATTTAAAATACACCTACCGTGCATAAGTAAACTCCTAATTTTAAGAGGTTACTCGCGCAGACCTACTTTGCATATCTCCCATAGGACCACCAGTTTGCCCAGTCAATCTCGAAGACAGCCAGATCCCTCTGGTTCTTCATCCTGCAAGCTCCCCAGTTGATCCAGCCTCCTCATCTTGTCGTATAAGCTCAAAAATGCGAGATCTGCAGATTTAATCCTCATCAGGAGCAGCAGCAAAGTTAAGAGGTTAATGAGCCGACGCACACCGCAGTCTCCAGTTTTAAAATATGGAGTTATGCATGTAACTGTTAGCCTCACCCCCAACTCTACCCCTTTTCCACCATTGTTTTTTTTTCACTCGGACACGTGCATATACGTGCGTAATTTCTGGCTTTTAAAATATGCGTTGCTCATATGCAGCCCAGATACTCCCATATTGGCCATTTTAGCATGAGCCCCAAAGGGTAGATTTAGGAGTAACCTTAGAAAATATTTCTTCACAGAAAGGGGGATAGATGCATGGAACAACCTCCCAGTGGAGGCAATAGAGGCAAAAACAATAACAGTTCCAGAAAGCGTAGAAGTAAAGAGGAAAAGAGATCAAGTGGGGTCTAAGGCATGGTAGCAGGAAGCAAACTGGGAAGACTAGATGTGTCCTTATCTGTATTCTGTGCTTTTCTAATGGTGAACAATAGCAGTAAAAGTAACGCGCGTAAACCCCATCAGTGAAGACATGAAACAGCATCTTAAGTGCTTGGAAATTTGACAGTTGAAAGTTGGCAATCCTACTAATCACAAAA
Source organism: Rhinatrema bivittatum (assembly GCF_901001135.1). Taxonomy (NCBI): domain Eukaryota; kingdom Metazoa; phylum Chordata; class Amphibia; order Gymnophiona; family Rhinatrematidae; genus Rhinatrema; species Rhinatrema bivittatum. The sequence goes on along the minus strand of NW_021820551.1, from coordinate 3,430 downwards.
AGCAGAATATAAATCAATCAATCAATTAAATAATCTGGATATTTTGCACTGAAGTTTCAGGTGAAGACAGAAAACATGGAGAAGAGGATAAACTGGGAGGTCTTTCACCTTCCTAAGAAAGGAGACTACCTCTTATTTTAGCATATGTCAGCACATAGGGACCAGCAGATCTAGCTAGTCTTAGCACCTAGATGATCTCTGGCTTTCCCCTAAATTCTGTGCTTATTTCATTTTTTCTTGAATTGTTACTGGGAGGCCGTTCCATGCTTCCTCCACGTTTTCCATGAAAAAATATTTCCCAGTGTTATCTGTAAGCATTATATTGACTTCTTGTCCTAGAATTTCCTTTCTACTGCATTATTTAAATGCTTGAATGTCTCTGTCATATTCCTCCTCCAGTCTCCTCGAGGGCAGCAGTTTTCAAACTTGGGATTAAGACACACGCAGAAGACCTTTACCTAATACAGAATAGAAACAGAAACATGCAGTCTAAAACTGAAATAGAAACCCTAAGAAACTGGTCTCTCCATGCGACAGAACACCAGAGAAAGAGAAACAGAAACTTATTTCCTGCTGTACTGATCAAAATAAACAAATGTACATTTCCAATCACTAAAATCTGAAATTTTTCTGCCTTTTTTGAGCTTTTTATTTTTGTAACCAAGGTGGTCCTGGTCTTTGTTTTTCACTTTCCTCTTGTTGGTCTTTGAAGTCCTTTTCATTTCCTATTTCTTCTCTCTCCTGTCTTCTTCCCATCTTTCTCTATATCTGTCTTTGACATCAATCTTTCCCTTTCATCTTTCTCCATTTCTTCCCTGCATCTCTGTCCTCTCATAGATAGACTTCACCTCTCCTTCAGTCCTTAATATCCCTGCTCTCAGCCCCTCCCCGTCCTCCTATTTCTCCTGCTCTCCTATTCCCCCTCTGTCACCCACTCTCTAGTCCCCCTATTTCCTCTCTGTACTCACCCCTCCCCAGCTCCTTTCATCATGCATCCTCTTTCTTCTGCCCCTTAATTCCCACTTTCACCTCTCCCCAGCTCTCCCATCTCTGACCCCCTTCACAGACCTGCCCCTCTCAACATAGGAAGTGCCATATTGGGTCAGGCCATTGGTAATGGTTCATCAAGCCTCGCACCTGCCTCTGACAGAAGACAACCTGCATCATTTGGAAATATCAGGAAGATCACTTCCCCCTTGCTCATTCCCTCCATTGCCCTCCTATCCATTCTATTGCCTCTCAAACTCTCCCCAGGGCCTCCACACCATCTTTCCACCCCTCCCTACCTTTCTGCACCCTGTTTCACACCCCTAGCCTATCTAATAAACACCAACTCATACCTCCCACCAGAAAAAGCTATGCAAAATCAGCTAGCAGAACACTTAGAGACCAACAATATCCCATATCCATCACAACATGGCTTTCACAAAAACTACAGCACAGAAACTCTACTGCTCGCCCTAACAGACAACATCATGAGAGGCTTCAACAGCGGTAAACAGTACATCTTAATGATGCTAGACCTATCAGCAGCATGCGATACTGTAAATCATAACATCCTACTAAATAGACTAGAAGAAATAGGATTAAGTAACAAAACAAATGGTTCAAATTATATCTAAATAATAGATACCACCAAGTACAGATCAAAGACATAACGTAAAAAAAAATAAACCTTCAAACAGGAGTCCCACAGGGATCAGCTTTATCGACCACCCTATTCAACATATATCTGCTGCCACTATGTCACCCGCTAGCTGGTCTAGGCATCTCACACTACATATACGCCGATGATATTCAACTAATTTTACCCATTGATGACACAATTTAAAAGACATTGAACATAGCCAACATGTATCTGGATATCATCAAACAGTTACTAAACCAGATGGAATTAGTTATTAACATAGAGAAAACAGAATTCCTACATTTAGAATGTAAAAACATTGAAATCATTCAAAACCCAATCATACTCAAAAACAACCAAAAAATAGAATGAGCAGAGAAAGTAAGAAACCTTGGAGTAATAATTGACACAGAGCTTAACCTGAAACAACACATATCTTTAAAAGTAAGGGAAGGATATGCCAAACTCATAACTCTTAGAAGACTAAAACCACTACTAACAACTAATAACTTCCGTTCAGTGTTACAAGCTCTAATTTTCGCTAGCACCGATTACTGTAATGCCCTCCTACTTGGTTTACCATACACCACGATAAGACCACTCCAAATACGGCAGAACACGGCCGCAATAATCCTGACTGGTAAGAGAGACCATATCACTGAAACCCTAGCTGAACTACACTGGTTACCCATTGAGCAAAGAATACAATACAAAACCCTATGTACCATACATAAATTAATACATAATGAAAAAACTGAATGGCTGAACACAGCCCTTCGCGTACACGTCCCTCACAGAAACCTGAGATCAGCAAATAAAGCTTTATTAACCATTCCCTCAATTACAACAGCAAGACTAACCCAAGTAAGGGAAAGAGCACTTTCCTTAGCAGGACCTATGCTATGGAACACCATGCCGATCAAGATCCACTTACAAAGAGACATCAAAACCTTCAGAAGAAATTTAAAAACATGGTTATTTAAAGAAGCATACAGCAATGAGAAAGGAGAAGAACACAAGGAATATGGGAGGCGATCTGCAGAACACCCACGCACACTACCCTAATCTACACAGGTATGTATTTTATTTTTATATATTTTCGCTCACCACCAAAGAATAAGATACTATAAGTTGTCTATTTAAATCTGTCACTGATAAGAATGGACATGATGTTGTTGCGGTTCTGGCCGCGAGCGCTGCGACCAGACCCTTACCTCCATGCTCCTGGACCTACTCCCGCTTCTGGAGGCCTGGTTTGCGCCCTGTTTGGTGGCGTACCCGCGGGGGCCGCTCCACCGGGAAGCTTCCCATGGATGCCCTGCTTCTAGGCGCACGCGCGTGCCACTTGGACACTTTTCTAGGCCGTTTCCCGCCAGTGGTGACTCCACCCAGTTCCTGACGTCAGACGCAGCAGCCTTGATAAGCCGGCCGCGGACACTCAGTCTTTGCCTTGCAACGGGCTTACCTCCTGGTTCCCTGTTGCGTTGTGCCCCGGAGTGAGTTGCCTCGCTACTCGCCCCGTTCCTGCTTGCCTGCTACAGTACCTGCTTGGTTCCTGCTTGCCTGCTACAGTTCTTGCCTGGTTCCAGTACCCGAGTCTTGCTACAGTTCCTGCCTGGTTCCAGAACCTGAGCCCTGCTACAGTACTTATCTACTGTCCTAGTCTGGTTCCAGTTCTCAGGCCTGATCAACAACCCGCCTAAGTCCCAGCGGCCGAGCCCCTACGGGCTCCTCCCAGGGGGGCTTCGGCTTCCAAGTGTGAAGCCGCCTAAGTCCCAGCGGTTGGGCTCCTACGGGCTCCTC